>NW_011889003.1:2171835-2177191 GCF_000151845.1 Pteropus vampyrus | reverse complement strand
ACACCTTGAACTCAGCTTCCAGCCTCCAGAACTGTGAGGGCATACATTTTTGTTATAGCGGTACTTAGAAACCAGTACATTCACCAACTAGAAAATCAGATAAAGGTGAGCAGTTTAATCTCTAAAATTTTGTCCTACCTCCAATGTTCAACACCCCCCACAGAAAAAATGGAAAATTTTCTCAGTCTGTTTCTTGGATGATAACACTTTCTGTACTTTTGGATGTGAGGGGAAAAAAAATGGTGAGAGTCTTCCTCCCCATACTATCCATAAATGCATTGGACACGTGTATCTGAGATGCTACCTAAATATTTACAGTTCCTCCTGAAGTACGAATGCCTGATACCATGAGGAGAGGTTACTTGAGAGCCCTTGGCTCTGTCGCACACCACTGGCCCCTCCTCTCACATCCGGCTAGTGAATTAAACATTACTGAGTTGATTTATTAATCTGTGAGGGCAGCAGGCAACGGGGGGTTGAATGTGGTTAAGTAATGGGAATTAAAAACTTTGTAAATAAACATTGTAAATTCTATTTCAAGGAAAAGTTTCAAATAAAGCACTTTTAAAATTATTTTTTGTTTTGTTTTTGGACAAGGAGTTCTAGAGCTGGGAGGCTGAAGGAGGGGTGGACGCAAATGCAGTGATTTGGCAGGAAAGTGGTGGTAGCAGTCAACACTGGAAAAAAGGGAGAGTTAAGGAACGTTGCAGGAATAGAGTTGGATGGGTGTTGGCTAGAAGCAAACTTAGAAATAAAGCTGGCTCCTGAGCTGAGAAAATCTGGAAAATATTTGGGTCACTGACTATGGTGGAGAATTGGTCTTTGAGATCAAGAAGGGCAAGAAAGGGGGAATGAGGATGAAGATCTATCAGATTCACAGGCTACTGGAGCTTGGGCGAGCCTGCGAAGCCACTGACTAGAAGTGACACATTTTACAGAAGAGGAACTGAGGCCCCAAGAAGTGAAGCTAGTCTGCCACAGTTCCATGTGGGAGAGTTTAGACCTAAGGATGTAGATTTGGTAGAAACCCACTTTATAGCTGATAACACAAACGTTTTCCAAAGGAGACCATATGGGACAGAGGCCACACACCACAAACTCATGGTTTGACATCTACTCTACTTCTTTAGACTGATATTTGGATTTATCTTTAACATTTAAAGATTAGGAAGTTCCCATAAAAATCTGGATGTCTGGCTGTTGATCTGTCTGTGAGAAACTGGTTAAGAGCCACACTCCTTTCAGATGGGGCATGCAAGGCTGCGTGGCCCCCTCTACCAGGCCAGCTTCACCGTTTATATGATCTGCATGGTCCCTCTGAACTCTGGAGTTTGCAACCCCTAGGAGGAGGGAAGAAAGGGAGAGCCCCTGAGCCTGGGGCCAAGAGTTGGGACTGTAAATGTCAGGGTGCGAAGAAGTCAGCCAAGGGACCCAGAGACAAGCAGGGCCAGAGAGCCCAGGTCACAGAAGCAAAGGTCTTGATCAAAAATTCAGGGACAGAGATTTCATCTATTTTTAGATAAAGTAACAGGATGTGGCAACCAAAAAATAAAAAAAGGAGGTCAATTCTCCAGCACTGCACAATGGTGATGACTTAGGCAAAACATCCTCTTTCCTATTTTTAACTAGATCACAGAAGCTTCGTCAGAGGACTTGCTGCTGACTAATCCTGTTGAGGTACCTTTCTCTGAATTGCATAAATGCCATCTACACAGGCTAAAGAACATTTGAGAAGAAGAAAAAAAAAAAAAACCTGTGAAGACTACTGCACACAGGGCATTCTCATAAACAGCGTTCTGAGTGGGACCAGGGTGTTCTGGGCCACAGCTTTCTGGAAGGTGTCTAGAATTTCATGGTTGAATGATGCAGGTGCTCAAAGAGAAATCATTTGTTTTAACGATCTCATGATATTTTTGCACTCCAGAGTGAGGACTGGATTCTAGTGTAGGTAACATGGAAGATTAGGCCAATTTTTCAGCAAAGCCATTTTCTGGTTATATAAATATCTGTTATACTGTGTGAATAATATATGCATATAATAATTAATGTCTGTATGATATATATGTATATATATGTATATTAGTTTTTATTTATGGAAGGCAACACTGTTTTTCCATTTACAATAATGTTATAAAATTTCCCTTTAAAATGAACTTATTTAAGGAAAAATGCTGAGTTGATTTAAAGAACATTTAAGTAAATGATAGAGCGTGACCTATGTCAACATGATGAAAAATTAGGGATGTGCCTGAGTGACTAAAGTTAGTCTACTGTCTTGCAGATCCCTCAGGTGCCTCAGGAAAGGCCAGGTGGACAAAAGCAGGCTTCGAGCCATTTCAAGCAGAGCAACAGTGTCTTTGCTGGGAACTGGTGATCTAAAGAGTGAATTGGAGGAAGGAGTCTGCTGCTTAAGAGAATAGTAGTTAATAAGTTTGAAAATTAACCCACAATTGATCAAGAAATTGAGAATTTAAACGACATCTCCCAGTTCTCACATGGAAGTTGTGACAGAGCCAGGACATGGCCCCGTGCTCAGAACTCCCACTCATGCTCTTCCCACTGTGCTCACTTTCTGGGGAGGTAGGACTTGGGTAGGGCCTTGAAGGACGGGAGGAAGTGAATGGGGAGACAAGCTGGGGGTGGTGCTTTACAAATGGGGAGGCCCAGGAGAGCCAGGGTGTGAAGGAGAACTCGGGTGACTCTTCCAGAGGTCAAGTGGAAAGAGAGTTTGACTAAAGGGAGGGTTCAGGCAGAGAATAAGGGAGGAATAGGCCGGGGTCAGATTAAAGCGGAGCTCGAACGCCCACTGGGTGGAATGTTAACTCACCAGGACGTGTGGATCTGGATCTCTGAGCTGGGAAGGACACCTGGAAACAGTGCTCTGGGAGGTGGGAGGTGGGGCGGAGTGACTGTGTTAAATACCACTTTCAGAATACACTGTGCGCGAGCTCCTTGGCCTCTCAGTGACTCGGTTTCCTCGTCTATACAACAGCAATAACATCAGAACTTCCCTCATGAGATTTTAGTAAAGATTAATGGAAGTAATACACCAAAAACAGTGCGAAGGCCTGAATAGTGTCAAGAGAGAGAAGTGCCTTGGCTAATATAGTTAGTAGCAGAGCTGGAATTAGAAGTCAGTTCCCATTTCTAATTCGATACTTTCTTTCTTTCATTGCATGGGGTTTGGAAACGATGTATTATATATCTTTTTGTACGTATTAGCTTTTCCACTTGCAAGACATAGCATCCTTCTTGTCTCAGTGCAGACATACGATGGTTCCCTTTTGGAAAACAATTTTGATTAATTTCTTTCACTTCTTAATTAATATATCGCATTTAGAGTGAATGCACAGCTCTTTCTGAAAAAGCAAGACTCAATTTTCAGGTCTTTAGCCACTGACATTGTAGCCTGACTTTAAACCACGTGAAATCGTCTATGACATTTAGAATTTAATAAGTATTCTGGTCGCTTCTTTGTGTCTGTGGAGAAAATAACATTTATTTTGACCAAGTGTTATCTTTTCCCTTTTTCATCAAATAAATCACACTTATGACCCAAGAGCTTCTGTTGTTTTTTTATGATTCATTGATCAACTATGAAAGAACAAACAAATCAAATGCTGAAATTTGGGTGAGAGCCTGTTGGGGATTCTCTCTAAGAGACTGCAGTCTCCCAAAGAATCACAGAATTTAAGAGACATGGCAGCCTCCTCAGAGACTGTGTATCCCAATTCTTTCATCTTTATAGATGAGAAAATTAAGCTCGGAAAGGTGAAGTGACTTTTGCAAAGTCATTCAGCTGGTTGGTGGAACAGAGGGTTTTGAACCCACTTTTTTTCTGACTTTGAGTCCTCATTGCATCATGTCCTGAATTAACTCATGGATTTCTAAAAAGTTTTCTTTCCTGCATTATCAGGCAGGCCAAATTCAGCGTGCTACTTGTTTTTGCAAATAAAGTTTTACTGGAACACAATAATGCTCATTCACTTACTTATTGTCTGTGGTTGCTTTCTCACTATAGTGGCAGAGGTGAGTAGTTGCAACAGAGATCCCATGGCTGCAAAGCCTGAAATAATTACTATTTGTCCCTTCACAGAATAAGTTTGCCAATCCCCGCTATGTAACAAGCATGATCAACATTCTTTTTTGTTTCTACTCTTTTTGTATCAGACCGTATTGTCAAAGGTTTAAGAAAATGGGGTTTGGGCAGGGAACAGTGGCAAAGGAGAACGGAGAAGGAGCTAACATATTTATCTAATTTGAGGAGACCTAAGATGTATCATCTCAGTTCTCAAAAAGATGCTATCAGATCGCTATTTTAAGCCCTATTTTGTAAATAAGAAAACTGACGCTTAGAGAGGTAAAAGCTAAGATGCCTAAGTTGATGTCACTAATAATTAGCAGATCTGGGGTTTGAATCCAGTGTTCCTCATTCCAAAAATCTCTTCTTTCTACTATATCACGTGATTGTCATAGTCAAGGTTAAATTCTACTTTTTAAAATGTGATATCCTGTCCCCTAAATTGAAATGGTTTAATTGAAAAATAATATTGGGTACCAAATCATGTTTGATAAATAGTTAACTACTGGTTAAAATTATCTAATTCATGAAGCTATCATCAGTTTTGTTTTTATTTGGGTGTTCGTTTACACAAGTGATGAAATTAGACTGCAGAAGATGAGAATAGTAGTTTTTAACAATTAGTATTTTGTACTATTGAAGAAAGTCGATGGATCAATAGCTCCTTCAGCATCAGATAGAATGGAAGCCCCGTGTGTATGCCCACACAGCTAATTACATAGATACCATGTAGATGTAGGTTTTTTCTTTTTTAAAATCAACAATCTCTCCTTTTCAAGCCTTGCTACAATTCTCTAAAGCAGCAGTTACCAAATTTGCCTAACATCTCAATCAACTGTGAAGTCCCTTAGAATACAGATTCCCAGAACCCTCCTCAGCTCTCTAGTCAGTACATCTGGGTTTAGAGTTGAGAATCTGTAACTTTCTTTTTTTTTTTAACCTTTGAAGGTGACTCCGATGATCAGCCAGCTTTGGAAACCACTGCTCTGAGTGATGAGCGGACAGACACCTGCATCTTTGTCTCAGTCTTGCCTGGTCCTCCTGTGTGTCCGCCTAGCCTGTCCTCTTCCTCGGTCCCATGCTGTGGCTGGTGGGCATGTTGTTCCTTGTCTTTGCTGAATGCGTCTGAGGGCGGGGGCACCTCACACACCCCAGTGTTTTTTCTCTGCATTCAGTAAAGTAGTGTCAACACTTTCTGCCTTAATTGTAGTTATTGTGGCTAGTTATGCTTTTATGTCTATCATTGCCTTTTTCGCTTCCCATTTGCATTTGCAC
>NW_011889003.1:2160709-2170560 GCF_000151845.1 Pteropus vampyrus | reverse complement strand
CTATGACATTTAGAATTTAATAAGTATTCTGGTCGCTTCTTTGTGTCTGTGGAGAAAATAACATTTATTTTGACCAAGTGTTATCTTTTCCCTTTTTCATCAAATAAATCACACTTATGACCCAAGAGCTTCTGTTGTTTTTTTATGATTCATTGATCAACTATGAAAGAACAAACAAATCAAATGCTGAAATTTGGGTGAGAGCCTGTTGGGGATTCTCTCTAAGAGACTGCAGTCTCCCAAAGAATCACAGAATTTAAGAGACATGGCAGCCTCCTCAGAGACTGTGTATCCCAATTCTTTCATCTTTATAGATGAGAAAATTAAGCTCGGAAAGGTGAAGTGACTTTTGCAAAGTCATTCAGCTGGTTGGTGGAACAGAGGGTTTTGAACCCACTTTTTTTCTGACTTTGAGTCCTCATTGCATCATGTCCTGAATTAACTCATGGATTTCTAAAAAGTTTTCTTTCCTGCATTATCAGGCAGGCCAAATTCAGCGTGCTACTTGTTTTTGCAAATAAAGTTTTACTGGAACACAATAATGCTCATTCACTTACTTATTGTCTGTGGTTGCTTTCTCACTATAGTGGCAGAGGTGAGTAGTTGCAACAGAGATCCCATGGCTGCAAAGCCTGAAATAATTACTATTTGTCCCTTCACAGAATAAGTTTGCCAATCCCCGCTATGTAACAAGCATGATCAACATTCTTTTTTGTTTCTACTCTTTTTGTATCAGACCGTATTGTCAAAGGTTTAAGAAAATGGGGTTTGGGCAGGGAACAGTGGCAAAGGAGAACGGAGAAGGAGCTAACATATTTATCTAATTTGAGGAGACCTAAGATGTATCATCTCAGTTCTCAAAAAGATGCTATCAGATCGCTATTTTAAGCCCTATTTTGTAAATAAGAAAACTGACGCTTAGAGAGGTAAAAGCTAAGATGCCTAAGTTGATGTCACTAATAATTAGCAGATCTGGGGTTTGAATCCAGTGTTCCTCATTCCAAAAATCTCTTCTTTCTACTATATCACGTGATTGTCATAGTCAAGGTTAAATTCTACTTTTTAAAATGTGATATCCTGTCCCCTAAATTGAAATGGTTTAATTGAAAAATAATATTGGGTACCAAATCATGTTTGATAAATAGTTAACTACTGGTTAAAATTATCTAATTCATGAAGCTATCATCAGTTTTGTTTTTATTTGGGTGTTCGTTTACACAAGTGATGAAATTAGACTGCAGAAGATGAGAATAGTAGTTTTTAACAATTAGTATTTTGTACTATTGAAGAAAGTCGATGGATCAATAGCTCCTTCAGCATCAGATAGAATGGAAGCCCCGTGTGTATGCCCACACAGCTAATTACATAGATACCATGTAGATGTAGGTTTTTTCTTTTTTAAAATCAACAATCTCTCCTTTTCAAGCCTTGCTACAATTCTCTAAAGCAGCAGTTACCAAATTTGCCTAACATCTCAATCAACTGTGAAGTCCCTTAGAATACAGATTCCCAGAACCCTCCTCAGCTCTCTAGTCAGTACATCTGGGTTTAGAGTTGAGAATCTGTAACTTTCTTTTTTTTTTTAACCTTTGAAGGTGACTCCGATGATCAGCCAGCTTTGGAAACCACTGCTCTGAGTGATGAGCGGACGGACACCTGCATCTTTGTCTCAGTCTTGCCTGGTCCTCCTGTGTGTCCGCCTAGCCTGTCCTCTTCCTCGGTCCCATGCTGTGGCTGGTGGGCATGTTGTTCCTTGTCTTTGCTGAATGCGTCTGAGGGCGGGGGCACCTCACACACCCCAGTGTTTTTTCTCTGCATTCAGTAAAGTAGTGTCAACACTTTCTGCCTTAATTGTAGTTATTGTGGCTAGTTATGCTTTTATGTCTATCATTGCCTTTTTCGCTTCCCATTTGCATTTGCACATCGACTTCAAATGACAAATCCACTGTGATTTCTTCTGCTTTCTGACTACAAAGGTGAGGTGTAGAAACACCAAAAATTTAGACGGTAAAAGGCTATCATCTCCTATACTCTGTTATTTATTTCCCTTTCCTTTCCTGATTTTAAAAATGTCACTGCAACCATTAGTGATTAAAACCAAAAGGGACTTTGAACCCTGAAAGTTAGGTGGTCTCTGCCATCCATTAATGTAAATCTTTCCTCCCCACCATGTGGTGGTTTTGTCAGTATAATATAACAGGCTTTTAAAGATATATATATATATAACCACATGGAACCCACATTCATTTTTTAAAACCAGTTCCTCTCTCTTCCATAGTATAAATTGAATAATTGACCTCAATGGTCTTTCTCACTATTACTTACTTTGGGTGAGAAAACTAGTTCTTCCTCCCTTAAGATGAGATTTGTTTATTTTTTCTCTCAGATGATATAGACAAATATACATGATGTGTGAAGACTTTAACATATCCCATATTATAAGTAGAATTGAAAAGGTTCTAACAGAGAAAGCAGCAGATATAAAACCTAAAAAGAAGAAAGATAATGTTTAACATTCCAAGTAGAACAATGAAAGAGATCTATTACAACGATGATGTTTGGCATTACTGTATCTTTCTGTCAGAGAGAAACACAACTAACAACAAATATGGAGTCACTGAGGACATTGGAATGATGCTTGAAAGACCCTCACAAAATACGGCCACCAAGTTGTGATTCATGAGATGAGAAATAGTGGCTTTGACTATAATGCAATATACTATAATGCAATATAAGCCATTAAAATTAGAAGTGAAAAAAGAAGCTCTAGTTACATTGCCTTGGGCAGTATTTCTCTGCCTCTAAAATATTAACAGTACATTTCACCATAGATGTCTCAAGAAATTTAACTAATAGTTCATTTAAACCTAAGTAGATAAGCTACAATTAAATAAGCATTTAACACCCCAAATTAGACTGGCCCTAATGAGCAAATCTAAATCTTGTTTTCAAGATCAAAATTGCCTTTCGTGACAGCACCTCCTTGCCAGGCTGTCCTCCCAATAGGAGCAAGCCTACCTAACAGATAAAGATAGCAAGACACTCTCCAGAAGTCTCGTGAAATGTCCAAAGTCATGGTCCATTGGAAGTAGAAGGGATTATGCTGTTTTAGAAAGTAGTTTTAATTTCAAAAAAGTTACGACCACTTTGCTGACACTTCTAGTGCCCTTCTCCTAGAGAGGAGGGGCAAACTGGGCATTTGTGGCAGGCAAAGGCAGAGAACCAGGGCACAGTTTCTTAAAAGCTACCACCTATTGTTACTTATTGTCCACACATCTGTCTGTCTTCCTCACCTGACCAGAAGCATGCCAAAGGCAGAGACCACGGTGAGTTGTCTGGGCATCACAGACACTTCTTATGTGCCCCGTTCAAATGTCTGCTGTAGATACTAATGATGTTGTTAGATAGATAGGCAAGTTAGTTCATTTGTAGAATTTAGAAAGGCAAAAGCATCCTATTTCCTCCAAAAATTGAGCAGTTGATTCTTTGCCTTACTTAATATGAGACAGATCCCTTAGGAGAAATAAATGCAAAATGATTACGAAAATTCACACATTGTATCTGTTTATTAATAATACATTTGTTTATTTAGAAAACACAATAAAAAATCAAATTGTCAGAATATTTAAATAAACCAAAACTGCATATTCACCTTCTCTGATCCTTTTTTGGTTGAAAGTCATGCCAATTATATCAGCATTTACCAGAATACAGGCTGTAGGACATGTCCTATATGATGATAATAGATATTACAGGTAAAATTGTTCCATGATTTAGTCAATTTGGGGAAATTCTGGGTGAAACAAAGATAAAAGAAGTTTCTTTGTTATAGGGTTTCTCAAAGGGTTTGAATTACGTCAACATGCTTTATGAATCTTCGAGGCTGGAAAGCAGATGGTATAGATTTACTAACATCAGATAATTCATTTTATGGAACAAATGGTCTGAGGAACTCACTTTGGGAAATGCTGAGTCAAAAGCATTTCTAATGGAGGCTCTTTCTGTTAGAGAAATTTCACCATTGAAGACCTGACCCGAAAGACTTGCAGTTCTGTTAAATTCCTGGAGTGGTGGTTTTCAATCCTGGCTGCCCATCAGAATCACCCAGGAGCTTCAAACACGCCAGTGCCCAGGCCCCACCTCAGGCCACCTAAACTAGGATTTCAGGTGAGATTTTTGATCTATAAATGGAAATAATAATAATACCTTGCTCACAGGGTTGTCTTGAAACATAAATGAGATAGTATGTATAAAATGCCTGCTCTGGTGCTTAAAACAAAGTTTAGTCTTTGAAAAAATGTTTCCTTCTGGGGATAGTATAGAATTCCAATTAAGGAATGTAGAAGATATGAAAATAGAAAATCATTATTTGGTTGCCATGGTTTGGCATCCAATCTAATTTAAAAATGTGCAGAGGACCTGAACGGACACTTCTCCCAAGAAGACATACAAATGGCCAACAAACATATGAAAGGATGCTCAACATCGCTCGCTATTAAGAAAATGCAAATCAAAACCACAATGAGATACTATCTCACACCTGTTAGAATAGCTATAATCAACATGACAAGTAATAATAAATGTTGGAGAGGATGTAGAGAAAAAGGAACCCTCATGCACTGCTGGTGGGACTGCAAATTGGTACAGCCACTATGTAAAACAGTATGAAGGTTCCTCAAAAAATTAAGAATTGATCTACCAAAAGATCCAGCAATCCCTCTACTGGGTATTTACCCCAAAGACTTGAAAACCCATATCAGAAAAGATATTTGCACACCGATGTTCATAGCAGCATTATTCACAGTGGCCAGGACATGGAAGCAACCAAAGTGTCCTATGATAGATGATTTGCTAAAGAATCTGCAGTACATATATACAATGGAATATTAATCAGCCATAAGAAGAGATGAAATACTGCCATTTGTGATGACATAGATAGACCTGGAAATAATCACACTAAGCAAAATAAGCCAGACAGAGAAAGTTGAAAACCACATGATATCACTTACTTATATGGGGCATATAAACCTAAAAGTAACAAACAAACATGACAAACAAACAGAGACTCATGGACATATGGTCATGGACTAGTGGTTACCAGAGCAGGGGGCATGGAGTAGGGTGGGGGGAGGTAGATGAGGTAAAAGGGGTCAAATACATGGTGACAGAAAGAAATCTAACTATGGGCAGTGAACGTACAGTGCAATATATATATGACTTACTGTTGAATTGTACACTTAAAATTTACTGGATTTTGTAAACCAATGTCACCATAATAAATTAAAAATAAATAAATAAATAATAAGGCAAAAACAATGTCAAGATCATGAAAGAAAAAGAAAGACTGAAGAATTTTCCCTGATTGGACCAGACCAAGGAATCATGACAACTGAATGTAATGTGCGAACCTAGATTGGATCAGGGACCAGGAAAGGTATTTTTATTGGAACAATTGGTAAAAATTCAATAAACTTTGTACATACATTTTTCAATGTTCTTTGCCTGGTTTTAAAAGACCTGAATGACCTGTAATTCTGTGCTATGGTTAGGTACGATGTTAACATTTGGGGATGATGGGCGAGGAGTAGATGGAACTCCACTATTTTGCAACCTTTTTATAAGTCTGAAAAGGTTGCAAAATGAAAGTTAAAAAATAATAATGTTTCTTTATTTCTTCCCGATTCTGGGACTTCAGAGATAATAGAATCAATATTCAAGGGTTTTTTTCTCCTTCCTAATTTTAGAATATAGGGGAGATATAGTATATATTGAGTATAGTGAAAAAGAAGCCCAAGATGGGCATTTTAACAAACATTTCCAATGGTTTTGATAAATGTTTTTCCTAAATAAATATGGTTATAGCATTTGGTAGAAAAGGAAAAACAAAAGAGATTCAGGAAAGTAGGGAGTAAGAGCAGAGTGCTGGTAAGAAGAAATTAGAAGTTGCTAGAGATGGGTTTTTGGAAACAGTTCTTAAATAAGGGACCAGAAGAAAGAGAGACAGCTGTGGGCACAGGGAATAGCTGTGAGAGGTACCGAGGAGGGCAGAGAAGAGATGGAGGGGTTTAATGATGTTTTACTGGCATTATATTTTTATGTTCTCCTTGGTATTTGCTTGTGAGCCTGCAGTAAAGATTTTGATTTTTCTAATTATTTTTTTATTTGAATATTACTCCATGCTGAGACTTATCCTCAAAGGGCTTAGGTATAGTCCTGTGATATTGTGACATAGTCTAAATCATGTGCCTTGTTTGGAAGACAGATGGCATCACCATTTACCTAGTAGCCCTTTAGCCTTATGAAGAAAAGTAGTTTGGCCCTGGAAGGGCCAAACCCTGGAAGGACCATGCAATACAGTTCTCTGTCGTTGGGCATGTGAGTGACCGTCAACAAAAGTGCCGAAGAAAATTGCCGGTGCGACATGGCTGAGGAGCTACTTGGGGTCTCTCATGGTTGGCCTTTATTTGTAGTGTCCATTTGTTTCTTCCTAATCTTTTTCAGGACTGGAAGCCAGAAATGAATCTGAAGGAACAAAAAGGTAGATAAAGGAGCATCGGATTCATTTCAGACGCCTCTGACATAAACTACTAGTGTCAAGAAAAATTGCCCAAGACTTTGAAATGGCCAGAAAAGTTTATCCTTGTGGGGTTATCTTAGTCTTTCATTGTCAATCAGCTATTTTCCAATTGCGTACATTGTAGATAGCTGATAGCAATGATGGAAATGATTCTTGTCCATGGACTTGCAAGTAAATTTTACCCTGTAGGATATAATTGATCCTCCCATCTACCCTTGTGAAAGAAGCCAGTTTTGCATTTATTAAGCAAATTCATTTTTATATTCCTGATGGCCTGTATATGGGTGGACTTTGAATTGCTCTTTGAGTTGACTGGAATTTCTTATTCTTTAAGTTAAATAAAATCTTTGACAAGCGTTCATTTTATATGTGTATGAAAGTCATTATGTTACCACGTATATCCATAAATATACACATATATCAAGTGTGTGTGTGTGTGTGTGTGTGTGTAGTATGTATACTTTAATTCTTTGGAGTTTGCTGTAGTAGATATTTCCCTCTGTTTTATTTATTTATCCTTGACCTGGTAAAGTACTCCTTATTGGGCATTGTCCTTTGTTTGGTATTACTTTTTAAATTTTTCGATTACAGCTGACATTCGGTATTATTTTATATTGGTTTCAGGAGTACACCATAGTGGTTAGACATTTATATAACTTATGAAGTAGTCCCCCTGATAAATCTAGTATCCATCTAACAGCACACGTAGTTATTACAACTTTATTGACTATATTCTCTATGCTGTACTTTACGTCCCTGTGACTATTTTATAACTGTCAATTTGTACTTCTTAATCTCTTCCTTTAATAGTCATTACAGAGGGCCTTCCCAGTAGCATCTCTACAATATGACTAAACGTACTCACTTGAAATTAATGTTTTCAAGGACATCATGTAGAATCCTCTAGACCAGCATTCAAAATCACAAAGCTAAGAACTGTGGCCATGCACATCTGCCAATTTCCCTCGCCCCGCGTCCCATCTATTGCAGAAGATATAGCACTAATAATATGAAGTTAAAGATGCTTTGAAATTCCATTCGCCCTTCAGACTCAAAATCTCCTTAATTACAGGTTATACCCCCATCTTGGCCTTACCTTTGTAAAGTACAGACTCGGTTCCCTTTTCACTTCTCCCACCGACTGCTTCGATCTTTTCTTCAGTAGCTTCGCATGTAGGTATTGGATGCGCTTCCTCTGCACGCTTGGATAGAAGGATGCTGACACCAGCATTTTAAGTTGCATCAGGAAGGAAGACAACAGTCCTAGTATTACTAGTATCACAAGAATAATACTAAGGGGAATCCAGGTCTTAGACAGAAGAAATTTGGGTTTAGGGATGCAGTCAGGTTCAAACAGAGATATATTAAAGGAAGAATCATGGATGATGTTTTGAGCTCCTTGCTCCTAAAATGAAAGAATGAAATTATCAAGATCCATGACATTTCGTACTCACTCCTTAGTTTTCTCTATACTGCCCTGCAACACATAGCACGGATCTTAAAATATGCAGGGAACTTGGCTGAAGGAGCTCTCGAGACTCACTTTGTGTGCTGTGATGAGGTAAAGGGGAAGGGGTGAGACTTATCTATAGTTCTTGCACTGTTTTCCAAAGTGTATTTGTGGAAATATAGATTTCCCTGAGGGAAAGGTATCAGATAAGCTTGTCTGCTTGTCCCTTCTTTGGAGAGTCACGATGCTCATGAGACTGTTGAAGGCTCTGAGAAGAAGGCAGAGAAATCTGTTTAACTTCAGCTGGTGGTTTTCCTAACAAATTTGATCACGTAACCCATATTTATGGACCACCTGTTTCTACACTTTAGAGCATGTGAGACTAATTAAAAGTGGTTTTAGCTCAACTGGGGGTGAAGTGTTTTTGGAGCATAGCCCCTTAAGACTCAGTCATATTTTTCCCATCAGACCACAAAGTCACAAAGATGTGGGGGCATTAAATTATGTTCCAAGTCAACCTTCTAGAGCTTGTGGGGAGGGGGAGTTATTCTTAGTGTAAGAATACTAAGAATAGTATTTACTGAAGATAGCTCTAAAATCTTATTTTTTTTAGAGATCTCAAAAGAGGACATTTTCTTATCTCTTGGATGCTCAGGAGGGGTACATTCTTCCTGCTCGAAGGCAAGAGAACAGATCAGTTGCCCTCAGCAAACTGGCACAGAAGGCAGAAGGTGACATTGAGCCACACAGCCAAGCCACCAGCAAGAGAAGTGTGTGCTGATTCAGCTCTTTCTTTTCCTTGACCTGAGAAAGTCATTTAATCTCTCAGTGGATTTGTTTTCTAATTTGGTAGAACAGGAATTAATGGACCAGATCCTGCCTGTGCATAAACTACTTCTAGTGTAAATTAAGCACCTTGAGGATGGAGCATTAACCTTATAGACTGGAGTACTTAATAAGTTATTATCACCCCAGTGCCCCAGAGCCCTGGGGCCAGGAAGAGGTAAATGACTTCTCAGAAAGAACCAACCACACCCAGAAAATACCACATACCTTGGATCTACCCAAATACCTGTGGAGAATCTGGTAATCCCAAACCAAGGACCTCTATATGAATGCCAAGTGAAATCTAATTTTCCCAGCACTGTTGCTAAGCAATGAAAGGCATTTGTGTTGCCTCTCCTTTTCTCTTATTAGGATAGTTTGCCTACAATTAAATCAGGAGATTTCGATCCCCAGAGCGAAGGCGTGCACTCTTCTTAATGCTATTGAAGAAACAAACCCGTTGATTGAGTCAGTGATGAGAAATCCTGCAATAAGAAAGCAGCGGGGGTCTGGTCTGGGGAGAAGTTATTTAGTCTAGGAATCTAATTGGAGATTTTGCAGTTGGGAGTCAAGGCTTCGTAAAGGTTGAGCCAACATTTTTGTACAGGGCCGTTGGAGGGTGATGCAGAAGACAAATGAAGCCTCTCAAAATCCAGAGCAATACACTAAACAGTACCTTGATGTTTTAAAACGTGTTTATCTCTCTTAGGTAAACAATTTGCAAAGTTACAGCATTGAGTAATGGACAGGGGAGGCGCTTTGGTATCAGACAGTACTGACAAGTTAATGTGGACAAATTCTGTGCACATAATAAGTGCTCGATTTGTAGCAACGGTGGCTATTTTTCCTACTCATAATGCCCGCCCATCCAGCTAGCTCAGTTTGGGTCATTTCTTATCTTTCTTTTTTTATTTAAGATCCTATGGAAGTGGGAGAGCAATGCTTACAAAACCTTAAGTTGATGTTTCTCTTCCTGCTCGACTTCTTTGCAAATCTCAG
>NW_011889003.1:2152789-2159364 GCF_000151845.1 Pteropus vampyrus | reverse complement strand
GCAGGAGGCGCAAGCTCAGGGCAACACACTGTCTTAGCTAATTAAGATCTTCATGGGTCTGTCCGATGGCACCGTTCTTTGGGTGGCGTGTTTAGAGCGGTGGTTCTCCATCTGGGCCACACATTAGAATTACTCGGGAGTTTTTACAAGTCTCTCACCCAGGCCTACCCCCCGCAACCCCAACCCCACCCCTGGTCTGGTTAGATCCAGGGCACCAAACCGAAGCACCCAGTTGGTTCCCTTGTTCACTTGTTCGGCTCCCCAGCGATGACAGTTTGCAGCCCCCCTGAGAGCTGCTGGCCTAGGAGGTCTTGCTTTCCAGAACCTGAGAATCCTGAGTTTCTCAACTCAGTGTGGCCTGTGATCCACCTATTTTGAATCACATGAAGTGCTTGTTAAAATTGCCCTCCTGTTTAAAACAGAGTCTCTGTGAATTGAAGCCTAAGGTTCTGTACCCACCCTGGGAATTCTTAACACACACTGAGGGTTGAAACCACTGAACAAAAGTGTAGCTGGTTCCATTTTTTCATGGGTGCTGTCAGGCACTAGCACCAGCTATACTATCTGGTCACTTAGGGACCCTTTTTTCAAAGACCATCCTCTTAAAAATGACGCTGGTGCATTGGGAGCCCTCTTGTGTTTGATAAGGAATAAAGATGCCAAGAAAAATGTTCTCACGCAGAGAAGGCACTCAAGTCTGCTCGCACAAGTCTGGGGAGAGAGGGAGTCAGGCCCTACACCTTCATGCCCAGTACTCCTACCTGAGAATCACTTCGTGTTCCACATCAGAGACCCCATTCCCACATTTCAGGGTCTGTTAACTAAGGCTGCTTAAACATGACCCTTCAAAGATATAAGATTCTACTCCCCCAAACCCGTGAAGGTGGCTTTACTTGGATAAAAAGAGACTTTGCAGATGTGCCTCAGTTAAGGATCTAGAGATGGAGAATTATCCTGGATTATCCTGGTGAGCCCTAACGCAATCACATGTACCCTGTAGGAGGGAGCCAGAGAGAGATTTACGCACGCTGGGAGAAGGCAGTGTGAAGACAGAAACAAAGATGGAGTGACACGGCCACAGCCACGGACGCCAACAGCCACCTGAAGGTGACGAAGCAAGGAGCAGCTACTCCCCTGGAGCCCGCAGGGAATGTGGCTCTGCCAGCACCACCTCGATTTCAGCCCGGCGATACTGACTTCAGACCTCTTACCCCCAGGACTATAAAAGAATAAATTTCTGTTGTTTTATGCCACCCAGTTTGTTACAGTAATTTCTTACAGTGGCCAAAGGAAACTAACACAGTGACCAAAAATTTTCAGAATGGTACACTGTCACTTCGGGACTTCAATTCAACCACCATTTGTTGGGCTCCTTCTACGTGCTAGGCACTGTAGCTCCATAGTGGGTAAGACACGGTCCTGCCTTGGGAGGGCCACGACCCCTCACAGGAGAGACCAGCAGACAGCCAGGGCATGCCACACCAAGAGCCTGTGAGTGCTTACCTCCCTGTGCAGTTTCAAGTGAACCTCCAGCGCTGGCAAGCCTTGAAAATGTTTGCTCACTGAGAAAATGAGCCGATACAGCAGAAAATCAATGGCGACAAACAGCACCCAGAAGTAGAGATGGGTAAGTATGGGGAGGAAAAACAGGCCCAGGTTCTTTCTTTCTTTAGGAGTCATCCAAAAAGAAGGGATGACAACATACTTCTTCCTTTCCTTCTTATTCAGCGGGAGGACGCAGGGCCTCTGTCGATGCCTCTCCCTTTCGTCAAATTGAACAAATTGTCTGGTGATGTAGACGTTTTCAAATTTCCAACCGCAAGGGTCCAAGTATCGCTTCAGGAAGAGACCAGTGCCGAGAAGCACCAGCAAAAGCCCCGTGAGAGCAAGGAGCTGCTGCCACAGCGAGGACAGCGCCTTGGTCGCTGTCACCGTCTGGTACAAGACCCCCAGGACTTTGCCTTTGGTGTCATTTAGCTGCGCCTCTAAGGCTTGGCTGGGACTTAAAAGAGAGACCTCCAGTGTCTGTTTCCAAGAAACAAGGTCATCAAGTAGACTTTGGTGAGTGGCGAGGCCATAAATCCACTGAAGTGCTTTAATATACCTTTCCAAAAGCGGAAAATGTATGGAAAAGCTCTTTGCCCTTAGGTTGCAGGTCATACTGTCCAGGAGACCTTGAAAGTTGTGAAAAATATTCTCCATGTGTCCAAAGATCACTACCCCTGTGCCGGCCGCAATCAGGGCATTCCTGCCTTCACGCAGACCGCAGGAGAGGAAGAAGAGAAGCACGAAACAGCGCACGTGCTTGGAACAGCACAGGAGGATGCACACGATCACCCAAGAGGTGGCGAAGACTGTGAATGGGGACAGAAGCCAGGAGAAGGCCACAGAGAGGAGGCCCGCCGAAACGGAAGCAACAGAACAGCAAGCTCCCAAATGCCGCATAAAGTCCATCCATCCAGAACTTCTTGGAGACACATACGTCTCCCAAAGACTTAGGAAGATATCGCTGACTGAGGTCCAGACACCCATGTTCCCTGTGTCCCTGGACATGGAAAAGAGACCAGGGTCAGACATGGCTTTTGAAATGTCCCCTCACTTTGCAGAGGGCATGAAGAGACTGATTGCGGAAAAAGGCCATAATTCTTTACCCTTCTCCGTCTCCGCAACCCCTTGCGGTGTGAATTTACAGCTCCTCCCATCAAGAGGTGAGAGAAACAGAATCTAGTAAGAGGTGGGATCTCTTTCTCCCACCTTTGAATTTGGGATGGCCTAGAATCTGGGATGTCTTTGGCCAACAGAATGCGGCAGAAGTGACACTGTGCCAACCCTACGCCTATGATTCACTCCAGCCTCTCTTTTGGAAACTCGCTACTACCTTTTTAACAAGTGCAGGTATATTAGTCTCTTCTTGCTGTTGTAGCAAATTACCACGAACTAGCTGGCTTACGGAAACACGTATTTATTCTCTTACGGTTCTGGAGGTCAGAGTGGGCCCAGAGGGCTGCATTCCTTCTGGAGGCTCTCGGGGAAAACCCATTTCCTTGCCTTTTCCAGCTTCTAGAGGCTCATGGACTCCCCTCCATCTCAAAAC
The DNA here is from genome assembly GCF_000151845.1 of Pteropus vampyrus. NCBI lineage: Eukaryota > Metazoa > Chordata > Mammalia > Chiroptera > Pteropodidae > Pteropus > Pteropus vampyrus. The sequence goes on along the minus strand of NW_011889003.1, from coordinate 2,156,270 downwards.
GAGCAATGACGCATCTTCTTTTCTCTCTGACTTCTCCTTCCATTCTTATATCTTCCCTCCGTGACTCTAATTCTCCTGCCTCTCTCTTACAAGGACCCCCGTCATTATATTGGGCCCACTCAGATAATCCAGGAAAATTTCCCATCTCAAGGTCCGTAAGCACATACACAGAGTAGTCTCTTTTACTATAGATAACATATTCACAGATTCTCGGCATTAGGACATGGACATCCGGGGGGTGGGGGACGTTATGCAGCCTGTCAAATCCAGGTTGGGCTGCTAGATGACAAGGGACACATGCATCAACTCAGCCAATAGACAGCCAACTGCCAGACATGTGAAAGAGACCATCCTAGACAGCCGGCCCCCAGCCAGCCCACTAGCTGATCACAGATACTTGAGAAATAATAAGTGTTTATTTATTTTAATGCCACTGAACTCTGTGCTGCTTTGTTAGGCAGCGATTATTACCTGATAAAAGCAGCAATACTGTCTCGTGTGTCTTCAAAATTGAAACAAACCCTAAGCTGATGGACAGGCTGCAATTTCAATAAGCTGAATTATGTAAGATCAATTTTTGATAGTCCTCTATTTTCTTGTGCTTTAATTTTACAGACCAGAAAGCATATCAAGAGCATCCGAAGCTAAGCGTGGCATTGGGTGGAGGCCACTGTGTCTCTGTTCTGTAACCGCTGCATCGTTCCTCTCCTTCCTTTCCCTTCCAAGTGCGGTCCTCCCCTGAGAATCTTACAAGGAAAACAAGAATATTTTGTCACCGAGTTAATTATCTTCTCTTTTCCCCCAAATCTAGCGTAATTAAAATGAAGATGTTATAGGACTGCTACCGCCCTGTCAGTCACGCAGATTTAGGTCTGTGAATCACTCAGATTTAGGTCTCTGTGATGAACTTGAGTTCATTTAGAATAACATAAAATAAACTTGAGATGTTCTCTCTTAACTGACATAAAAATATCTAATGAGCATTATACCATATGTATGGGATTTCAGTGAAGACACTGATCAATTTTAAAACACTCTCAATAAATCTCTTCTGCCATCAAATATTATGGGGCTGGATTTATGGGTAGCTTAATACTGTTCGAGCCAGTGGGTCACACTCACAGTGTTAGAAAGGTGTCCAGCCTTAGCTAGAGGGCATGGACTGAGCAAGCTGAGGTGAGGAAATGATTCTCTTTCTGGGTTTAGGCTGAATGAGGTTAATGAAGGACAGAAATGGGATGGTGAAGTAGGCAGGTTAGTAATAAACCTGTGGACATTCCTCCAGCAATAATGTGGAGGGTTCACAGTTCCTGTCACGTACTCTGAATGGAAATGCTCGGCACAGAAAAGACACATGGGGAGAAATTAAGTGTTGAAGAAAGGTCATTACCATGTTAGACTGGCCTTATCTGAGATTCAAGATGCTCCGCAGAGAAGGCCCTTACTCTACCAGGAGGAAAGGGAATTGGAACAGTCATTAGAACAGGGCCTGGCAAAAGAACACAGTTCTTGTTTCCTGCAAGCATGCTTCCTTTCAGAATCAGAGGTTGGCGTGAAGATTGGCAGTGTTCCCATGTACTGACCCCACTCCCACGCTTCTCTGACCCCCGGAAATCACTGATGAGCCCCTGAGCTCCTGAAGCTTCCCCAGCATTGCCTGCTTTGCTGTATGGGCAGGGGGGCTTGAGCGGTCAGCGGGGAAGCGGGCAGGGGGCAGACGCCTGGAACCAGAGCAGGTCGTGTCCCCATTCACTTTCTTTGTCGTGGTTTTGGATTTGACCCCAGACCATTATCTGACTAAAGGATGCACTGATAAGTATCAATTGCCTCTTCTGTCCTGGACACTTTACATAAAGCATTTCCCTGTAGCCTCTGGAAGTAGGTACTCTGCGTTTCACACAGTGGACGCTGAGGCTCTGAGTTCTCACTGGAATGTGTCAGTGATCACACAGAGAGTAGGGAGCACAGTGGGATTCAGACCTGATCTCTGACTTCTGGCCAGCTCCCTGTCCCCTGCATTGTGCTCAGATTCCACAACTCTGGGTCATGTGACAGGATGCTCAGCTCACTGTGTATCTGCTGGAAACATATCACACTTTCAAGAACTGACCTGTATATCACAGACTCATTTCTATCTGCTCATTTTTTCCCCCTGCATCAAAATAGTTGACCCTATAAGAATATGTCTCAAGTGAGCAGATTTTTTTCTAAAGCTAATCAGAAATCCCAGCTGTTTCATTTTTTTTTCTCTAACATCCTTTATGAGGCACCATTTTGCTTGCTTCCTGAAAAATTAATAATATACATTTTGGATTCATTTTCCCCTTCTCTTGTACGGTGTGTTCTTAATACAGATATTTCTCTGAAAGTAAGAGACAGATTTGTGAACACATTAAAATTTTAACATTCAGCTATGAAATCTAATATCAATTAAATAAGATATATGACTGTAATTTTGTCCTGTAAGAGGCATATGCTTTCTTAACAAGCATCAGATCTAATATTACCCCCTTTGATTTTGTGCTGAAAACAGCCTGTCACCAAAAGACACCAAAACTTTCCACAGTGAGAGGACAATGTATTCTCTCCTACTTTATAGCTCAAGCCACAGAGGAGAGCTTTGGATCGTGAGCCCAGAGGCTGGCGTTCCGGTCTGCACTTCCTGTCACTGCTGAGGGTGGCCTTGATTCCTTCTCCAATCTGCTTCTCATTTTTTCTATTTGAATAAAAGACCTGCTCGAGCTACTTTCTGGAGAGTGTAAGACACCCTGGAAATAAGGTGCCCAGGAAATGTCCATTTCTTCTTGTTTCTTTGCTGTCACAGAACGTCGAGAACTTCCTTCCTCTGAAGACCTTCAGGCGAACATCAAGTGCACCAAGGTGACAGGAGGCTTAGGGCCAGAGCTGGCTCACACCACCTTCCCAGCACCGATGTTCCACCCAGCGCCTTTCGACACCGGCTGCTGAGTTCTGTCCTCTGGCTCCTGCGGGAGGTGCGGTCATTCTGCTGGTCTTTCTTCAGATGGCCCAATTCTTTCCTTTTAGGCAAATCAGTGAATCAGGATTCGGACAGGCTGGTTGTTTTCTTTCTCAAAGACTTTGTCAAGCGGATACCCAGACTCGTAAATTTCATTTTTTAGAGCTGGAAGAAATCTAATAGCTCAGAGCTTCTCAATCTTGATAGGTAATAGCTAGGAGAATCTGGTTACAATGTCCATTTTGATTCCAAAGGTCTAGAGTGGCATTGGAGATGTCACATTCCTAACACGCTCCCAAGTGGAGCCGATGTGCTCGTGGGAGGAGCAGGCACTGGGGCACAAGCTCTAGAACCCAGCACTGTCTGATGGCACTTTCCGTGATGATGGTGTTGTCCTAGATCTGCGCTGTCTGCTATGATCGACCGTACGAGTCCATCCAGCCCTTGAAACGGGGCTGGTGCAACTGAGGAGCTGAATTTCAACTGTCTTTGGTTTTAATTAAC
>NW_011889003.1:2137690-2152739 GCF_000151845.1 Pteropus vampyrus | reverse complement strand
GATACCCAGACTCGTAAATTTCATTTTTTAGAGCTGGAAGAAATCTAATAGCTCAGAGCTTCTCAATCTTGATAGGTAATAGCTAGGAGAATCTGGTTACAATGTCCATTTTGATTCCAAAGGTCTAGAGTGGCATTGGAGATGTCACATTCCTAACACGCTCCCAAGTGGAGCCGATGTGCTCGTGGGAGGAGCAGGCACTGGGGCACAAGCTCTAGAACCCAGCACTGTCTGATGGCACTTTCCGTGATGATGGTGTTGTCCTAGATCTGCGCTGTCTGCTATGATCGACCGTACGAGTCCATCCAGCCCTTGAAACGGGGCTGGTGCAACTGAGGAGCTGAATTTCAACTGTCTTTGGTTTTAATTAACCTAGCTTTAAGTAGTCACATGTAGCTGGTGTCTGTGACTGACACCCAGCCAGCTAATTTCCACAGATGAGGAACCGAAAATCCAAAGAGGCGAACGGACTCGCCGAACGCACCCGGCCCTGGAGGCGGAGCTGAGAGCAAGACCCAGGTCTCCACCAGACAGCGACACATTCCCCAGCACGACAGCGGCTCGGCTCTGACTTCTCAGAACCTCCACTTCCCCATCTTTACCAAGGTTCCTTGAGTAATGGAGCTAAATTCCCCATAGACCAAATTTGCCTTCAGGCGCCACAAAATACAGAGAGAAGTGAATGCCCCATAGCTGTGCCGCTGCCTGAGAACTAGCTAAGTAGTAATAATAAAGACAGTCATCTAGTTGCTAACCAAGTGCCTGGCCACTGTTTTAGCATCAAATATACACTATTCTTAATCTTCACGGCAGCTCTGTGTTACATCTACACAGTTTGGAGGAGGAAACTGAAGCTCAGAGAGCTTAAATAACTTGCCTAAGGTCACACAGAGAACAAGCGGAAGAACCAGGATCCTAATCCGTGTTTAAGTGACACTGAGGGTTCAAGATGGGCAGCTTCTCAAACCCTCTTCAACACGATCTTCAAAGAGTAGCTTCTAAATTTGGTTGACATCTATTCCCAGGATTCCGCTCAGGCGTGCATCCTGAAATGCGGATCCAACAATGCCAGTACAAGATTTCCCGCACCGTCTTCTGCCTCTGGCATCCTCTGCCTCCTCTGCCTGCACAGCCATCGAACCCTCCAAAGCTGACTGCAGGTCTCTACCCTGGTGTCCAGTCCAACCGGGTCTCAGATCCAGGCTGCAGAGTCTCAGCTGAGCCACCTGTCCCAGGATGATGAGAGGCACATTCAGTGTTGGCCCCAACTCCATTGAGCTGGAGGTCAGGATCAGAGCAATGTAGGCAGCATCCAGCATTTCAAATGCCTGCCGGGGTCAGACAGGCACCGAAAAGAGTGAAGGAAATCAGGAGACGCAGCTGCTTCTTGGGAGCGAGACGTGTGGGGCGATGCGCAGTGGAGAGCCTGTGCCCCAGTTTCAGCTCCAGGAGCAGCAGCCCCCAGCCATGCAAATTTTCTTCTAGGCTCTATAGAGACAGATTTTATAATGGCCAGATTTTCTGATTTTTTTCCCAAGAGAAGACAGAAATCCATATTTCTGTGGGTGACATCTGATTTTTTTTAAGTAGGCTCAAATTATTTTTAAGCACTCTGACTGGCTGATTTTGTCCACCGTCAGTTTGCAACCCTTGGTCTTTGGGGGATCCTCACACTCCTTTCTCTTCTTCTCTCTGCTCTGCCTCTCTCCCCCCCTTATCCTTCCTCTTCCCCACTTCTCTGAATTACCTTTCCCTCTTTACATCCCCTGGGATATTTTAAAATCATGCTGTAGGCCAGGTTTCAGTCTCGTGAATAAAGGTTTTTCTCTATGCTTTGGGACTATTTCTTTATTCCCGAAGATCTCTAACTATCTCATTCCCTCCTCTTGTGCTACTGCACTGAGCCCCTTCCTCTCTCTCTCCATCGCTTCTTCTGGCAGCTTATAAAAGGCTAACCTGATCCCTTTAACTTGCAATTTCTCTTTATTTTGCCTCCATTATCAGTAATTCTCATTGCCCGACTCAAAATCCTTGTCTCTCTAGGATCAAGTAAGTACCTGTTTCTTGATTTTACCAACAGCCAAGAGTAATTACCACTTTCCTGCCTTCATCTCCAACCTTCAGTTTGTACCATACCCCCCTGCGGAGGAAACCACAGCTGGAGCCCACAGGAGAGTATCACGAGCCCCATGTCTCTTTCACTGGGTTAAATCGATTTTTGTGTGGCTGGGTGGGAGGGACAAGGAATGGAACAGGGCTGGCGATGAGGAGCCCCTAGTCTAAGTGGGGAGCCAAGCAGAGCCACACAGTCTGTGTATCCAGCCTGAGCCCACACTTATCTGCTTTCACGCAGAGCTGAGATGTTGCCATGGGAAACAAGTGGCCAGGCTTCTCCATCAACCCTGCACACGCTAAGAGACCTTGGCTTCGAGGTGCATACACGGTGGATTCGATTGTGTTCCCTGCGGAGTATTAAATGTCAGTGGCAGCAGCAAAAGCCCTGGCATGGAGGGCTTGGGCCCCAACACCCACCCCACTTTGCTGGGGAGTCAAGGGACCAACATTCCTGAGCACTGTCCTTTGATCAACTCTCAAAGTGCAAAGAACACATCTTTGCTTTAGATTCAAGGCCCAGACAGCAGCCATCACAAGTGGAGCCAAGAAACAGTAATTAGAACCTCCAAACAATGAGCTTCTCCCCATGCAGAAGCCAATGGCTTATGCTCAACAATCCCAGATACAGTTTGCAGACACCCTGGAGAGAAACAAAACCCAGATGATGATTCCCCTCTTCGTTCTGTGCTCCTCAAACCAGCTCTGCTGATCTCCCGCAGGGATCTAGTCTGAACCTGTCAGCCTCTCTCACTGTCTATGGGACTTGATGGGAGTCTCTTTTTACAGGAAATTTGGATGAAGGGTGGACTGGAATAGGAAAAATGCACAGGCAGAGCGACAGGAGACACGTGGTCCAGCCTGTCTCACCCACAATGGGCCGCGTGACCTCGCGTAGGTCACTGCACCTCTCGGGACCACAGTTCCTTTGGACAAGCCCCGTTCTAAGGTTCCTGTTGCCCAATAGTCTCTGAAATAAGGGCAAAGAAGAGCAGCAGAGCCGGCTCTGGATTTTGGCATTTCACAGTAGTCCCATACCTGTAAGTGGGACAGAAGAAGAAGAAAGCATTTCCTGTCTTTTGCTCTTTTTCTTTCTTTCCTTTTTTTAAAAAACAAAACAAAACAAAACAAAAACCTCTTGCAAACTTATGATTTGGTTCAGAACATTCTGTTCTCTCGGCCTGCCAAAATACATCCAGCAGGCACAGAGGCCTCGCTTTGAGGTGGAATGAGTTCCTCATAACTTAGTTTTAATCATTCTTGCCTCGGGAAAGCTTGCAAATGCCTTCCTCTGTGAAAGCAATCTTCACACAAGAAAGGCAAGATTAATGAAAGCTACCAGGTAAACAGAAAAGCATTTACGCCACAATTCAGTCGGTCATTTGTGGCAGCCTCTTTTTAGCAGAGGGGGCCAGTCTTGCTCCTCACCACTGCCCAGAGGCTTGGCTGACAGGGATTAATTCTTCAAAGTCTGAGAAAGGTTCAAATCTATACAAGCTGCTCCGGTAAGAGGATATTCGTGCCAAGGTCTTCCCCGATATGAGGGTATGCAGATCCCTCAGGCCAGCATTAATAAAGCATTAACAAAGACGGCCTTTCTGATATTTCTGCACCTAGATGAACAGTCGGGAATAAAGCAGGGGATTAAAGTATCCTCTGGTCTCAATTGTTGACTCCAATTTATTAATATGTAATTTTTTTCTTTAAAAAGGGGCAATTTCAAAATTAAGATTATTCTGAAGTTTTACTTACAGTTTCCTCTCAGGTTCTTCTTTGTGTTCCAAAGGCTCTGAGTCTTGATATAGGACAGAGAAAAAGGAACCATAATGACAAGAGGGTCACATCACCATGAATCAACCTCTTTATTTCCCCTACATAGTGACTAAGTCATTTTATATTGACAATGGGGATAATCTATGCAAAGGAATTACATATATTTTTTTCAGGTATAGATGTTTTAACACCAGGGAGTAAATTATGAAAACTTAGATATTCTCTTTCCCTCTCTCCTTCCTTCCCCTCACTCTCGTTCTCTTTACTCCCGCCTCCAGCAATGGGCAATGACAAACGTTCGCCATCTTCACCCTCATCCTTCACCTTCACCCTCATAGCTGAAGAGGTAGGTTATATAAAGGAGCCACCTCTGCACTGACCACCCAAGACAAGTGTAGGCATCTGTGTTGTGCCTCTCAGTCTTGCACCGGACTCTCCATCATAGTTACTGAGCTTCCACGTCGAGAGGACCAGCTTGTGTGGTTTCGGGGAGCTAAGAAGGCCTTCAAACCCATCTACAAAGTTGTTCTTCACTTTTTGATTGAGACCCATAATATAACTGCAAAAGTTTTTATCCTAAAATTCATGCCGAAATTCAAATATCCCTGAGAAGGGTTGATATAAAGAAAAATACAAAATAAATAATGGTATAGACAAACCCCTGAAAACTCATGTCAAACATCATAGTGAAGATGCACAAATATCTGATGTTTGGGAGACACAGCCATCGATCAACAAGTGATAGAGATCTAGCGAATGTTGTGAGCAAATCAGCATTCTGACAAATATCAGTGCATATCTTTGGAGTGGGTCGGAAGGGAGTGAGTACCGGGCAGGAAGCCGAGTAAGGAGTTAGGATCAGTGTATTAGTGCCCTCTGCACAACTCTGTAATGGTGGATATATGTCACTATACATTTGTCCAAACTCACTGAATGTACAAAACCAAGTGATAGATAATGTAAGCTATGGACTTTGGGTGATTATGACGTGTGAATACAGGGTCATTGATTATAACAAATTTTCCAGTCTGGCGGGGGACATTTCTAGCAGGGGAGATGAGGGTATATGGGAACTCTGTACTTTCCACTCAATTTTGCTGTGAACCTAAAACTGCTCTAAAAAATAAAACCTATTTTCAAAACTTCTATTATACCATAATCCTTATTACTGAAAAATCATCATAGGTATGGCTCCAAGAGACACCAAACATTATAGCGTGTCTTAACATCTTCTCCCTAAACTTCTTAGACTTGCAATCTCAAACCTCATCAATTCCTGAAACATGGGCTCTGCATATGGCGGAATAATGTCAGAAATGCTTCTTCATCGTAGATGGAGACAGTGATGGACCCAGTTCCGGGCTGTGGGCCAAGGAGCCTTCTCTGCAGAAGGTCAGGACCACAGTTTGTGGAGTGGGCCAGACTGTGGCTAGTCAGGGACCCTGCCAAACAGGAGGCCATGAAGGCTCAGCCCTGGGGGTCCAGCAAGAACCGATTTGCTCCCCAGCACTGGGAATTCACTCTAGAGCAAGAGATCTGGGTTCAAAATGGAAAGTTCAGTTAGAGAGAAGATGGGACTTTTAAAATAAATACATAAAACAGGAGAGTGGAAAAGCATTTGCTTCTTGAGATTAAAATATAATTTAATATGTTGTCTTCATATCATGGAGTAATAAATAGAATGAGGCGGCTCCTTATGTACTGAAATGGAATGATCTCCAAAAAATACTGTTTGGAAGAAAAAAAAAGGAGCAGAATGATAAGTAGTGTAGATCCGCTTGTGTAAAAAGAATACACGAGCATTTTATTTTTATCTATCTTGCTGTCTCTAAAAGAATATACAAGAAACTAACAGTGGTCCTCCCTGAAGGACAGGCTGAGAAGGGGGACTCTTCACTGCATTCCCTTGGTACATTTTGAATTTTGAACCGCATGTACTACTGTCTATTCAAAACGTAAATAACATACAAACCTCAGCAATAATAAAAAGTCATAAACTACAAAATTATAACTTAATACATTATACAATTAAACAAATATATTAAAGTTCTATGTTAATTATATAAATATATTTATGTAAATATATAAGCCAATAACATAACTATAACTAGAAAAATAAGTAATAATCAGATGGGCATGCATTTGAAGCCAGTTACTAGCTGTGTGGTCTTGGGCAGTTGTTTACCCTTTCTGGGCACAATGACATCTATTATCGTCATGCAAATTAAGCTGTAAACTCAGGGCACAAGAAGCTGGTGGCTGGTGTATCATCAGCCCTGGGAGCCCCGGCCATCCCGCCTTGGAGGGAATCTGGGCAGAGGACCAGAGGATAAGAGACTAGGGCCCTCCTGGGGCGAGTTAAGCGTCCCTGGGACAGGAATTCCTGCTTTTGGAAGCAGTATGTGGCTGAGAGGCAGAGGCGACTTTGCAACTACGGCTGGAAAGCCTGAAATGACGCATTCATCCCCCTCGAGGGCTTTGTCAGTTCCTGGCCTCACCTTGGCCTGTCCTCCTCTGGCCGTGAACGGATAACACTTAGAACTTACACAGCCCCAGTCGCCTACCCAGGCCGAGCCGCTAACGGCTTCCTGGCTGCGGCGGGCCATTGAGAAGCCAGGAGAGGCCGCCAGGGGCCCTTCCTCGCCGCCCGCTTTCCCTTCCCACGGTCGCGCGCCTCCTGCCAGCGCGTGGTTGAAAGTCAGCGCCTTCTTTGCAGTTTTTCGTTCTCACGGAAAGGAGAGGCGCCATGAATCAGCTCGTGGGTCATCAGACAGGGAAGTGGCTTCTTGTTCCCCTTCTTTTGATTGTGCATAACACTGGAGGATCAAAAGCCCGAGTCACAGGGCAGGGCAGGGAGGCCGGGAGTGGGGAACTCCTGCCCCTTCCTTACCCTCACCCCGCCCCCAGCTCAGCTGGCTCCTGGGCCCGGTCAACGTCTCCCTGGCTTGTAGAAATCAATTTCTATAAGGGGAAATAAAACGAAATAAAGATTTCAACATAAGATTGAAATAAAAAGATATCTTGTTTGTCATCTGGTCTCTGTGGGTGCCCCTCACCCCCAGCTCAGGAAGAGTTGTTTAATAGCAACCACTAAATTATTTATTTTTTTTACAAATAGGCAAGGAGAAAAAAAAATGGAAATGTTTAAATTTAATTGTTCCTTCTCTGCAGGCATCACCCGCTCACTCAGACTGGCCTCTCTTAGTGCCTTGAAAAGAGCCAGATTTAGAAGAAATATTACTTCAGCTCTCAAGATGGAAGAAAAAATCTAGCCAGGAGGCAGAGACTCTGGAAAATTACTAATAAATTGTTACTGCCTGCTATTAAAAGGATCGATAAGATAAGGCCAGCAATGACTGATGGGAAGGCCTCGCGCTTGCAGTGCTAATGGGGACAGTGGCCCCTGACAGCTCCGAGTGGTCTCTGGCTGGGGCAGCACCCGCCCATTCGCCTTCAGCAGAACTCTGGACAGCTTCATTCATCCTTGGAGATCAGTAGTTATTGATGGTGCTTATGAATAATTAAATCAAACAGCATGTGGGAGAATTCAGGTATCAGAGAAATTGCCTGACTTATGTCTGTAGTATTGGAAATGCCCCAACATGCCTCTTCTATGATTTTATTTGGGATGCTCTCATGGGAAAGAGTCGGGGCAGGGGGTGCTGGTTCCATGTGAGGCTGCCCCGAGACAGGAAGGAGCCGGGGTTTGCAGCTGGCTCAGCCTCCACTGCAGCCCTGCCCAGCTCACCCTTCTTGTTCCTTGAGAAATTCCCTTCTCTCTGTAGGCAGCCCTGAGGGAGGCGGTGTGGGCCCCGCAGCCAGATGGACATTTGATGGACCAGTCTCTGCCGTGGGACCAACCCTTCCTCCGGCCGACAGACTTTCCAAGATCCAAGAAGATGAATGCATGTTTCCAACAGCCTGACCTTTCAGTCATGCAAATCTCTGCCCATCGTCTCACTTTTTTCTGGATATCAGCCCTGCCAGCGGAGAGACCAGTGTTGGATTCCAGGGGCCTCAGGAGCCTTGTGAGCAGAACGTTCAGCCCGCTTTCCCCACCCACGCCCTTTCTTCCGTAGGATTCCCAGTCCTTAGAACCTCCAGAATGCCTTGAGCAGACCACATCTTTCTGCCCACCATCCTCCCAGCACATGGAAGTGTTTGTGTTCTCATGAATCAGTGCAGGGAATCAGCTGCCCCTGCAAAGAGCAAGGCCATGAGGCGATGGTCCATAAGTGGGCTGCAAAATGGGGGCCAGGGCTGTGGAGGATGGGTGGGCAGGAAACTCCAGAATCTGGATGTGCCTGAAGATGAGCAATCTTTGGGCAAAGCGGCAGGACAAGCGAGTTATTTGTAGCGCCTTTGCCATTTCCTCTCCTCTTGCTTTTTCTCGAATGCCCTTCAATGCCTCTCTTTTCCAATAGGGGGAGCTCTGGATTTTGTTGCTATCTTTTCCAGTGGATGGATGCCTAGGCCAATGGCAACTCCCTTCCCTTTGGCTCAGACTCAGACAAGCCCAGGGTCCTTTCAGTGCTTGCCTCACACCCAGCCAGTCGCCATGCTCACCAAGCAGCCAGGTGTCATGGGCAAATCATTCAGCAGGCAGCAAAGGAGTACCGAGTGTGGGCAATGTCCTGAGCTGCAGGGCTCCCTATGTTATCAGGTGTTCACATTCATCATGGAAACGACAGTTAATGGAGCCACCACTCTCCTTACTGTGCAGGGAGCATCCTGAGGATGCTTAAGGCCACATAGCACTCAAGTTCTGGAGATCTGGCCCCAAAGCTGGGCTGTCTCCTCAACCCATTACCCCTCCTCTTCTGCAGGGGCTTAGGAAGATGATTCTCTTCAGAGGGGCGGTGAAGGCTCCAGAATGACAGGGCTATGACATAAAGGCCCAGATCTTTGACCTTAGCCAAGGTTGGCAGGCGGGTGACTTTGGCAAAATCAGGACCTGAGGAGACTGCGGCTGGAAAACGACCAACATCAAAGATTCTGGCAGCTTTTTAAATCACCTGGGTGGCCTGGTCTGCTGGGAACGATACTGATGTACCCTTGATCTAGAGAAATTCAGCCTAAAACAGCCACTCCCCTGGCGATGTAACCAGAACTTGAATAGAGAGAGAATCACATGCAAAGGGCCTGGCCTCTTTGATGAGGGAGTCCGGGGCACAGAAGGCCCTAGGAAAGGTTGAGTGGCAGGTCGCACATGTGGAAGTCTGCCCTCTCCACAGCCTGAGTCCAGCCCTCAAGAGACCCGCACTTCTGGGGTTTGCCAGACACCACTCGGCTTGTCAGAGGCCAAGTGCAGCCTACAGCCCTGGAGTGCCCACAGACCACCAGTCATCAATGCTACACGTGGAGGAACTGCTAACTTAGGCAGCTGACGATGTGCCGCCAAGCAAGCGAGGAAAATGCAGAGGAGTGGTTGACAGCTGTGTGTCCTCCTGCCTAGGGACCTCGTTTGGTGGGGACAGCGGGCTTATCCACACATGCCCAGAAACGGGACCTCTGAGGTAGTCATCGGGGCACAGGCTCTGGTTTGATCCTGGGGAATCCTCGCCATGGGCGGAGGTACAGATTTGTGAGGCTGGGTCCCACAAGGATAGAACTGGTGGCTGAGTATTTTAGAACAAGGCCTTGTCATCCGAACTTGGCCTGAAGGTGGCAGCTCATCCTGTGTCTTGAGATAGTGGGAATTTCCTTCGCTGAGAGGAAAGCCTTTCAAGTAGGCCAGCTTCTCTCCCCTGGACCGTCTCCAACCTTTGGAGGTTATGAAACAGCCTCACCTCTGTTTTCAGAGATTTGTTGGTGGAATCATCTCCACACTTACCAGTCTGCAGCCTGGAATGGCATGGAGCAGCCCCTGGCAAAAGGGTCATCACCAAGGGGCCTCCGAGGCAGTCATGCCCTTGGGAGTCAAGTCAATGTGGATGTGAACCCCTGCAATGCCACTTGCTAGTCAAGTGACCATGGCCCAGTGAATGATCCCCTCTGAAGATGAGAATCAGAATTCCAGTGATTTTCTCCCTTTTGCCTGCCTTCCTCAAACAAGTCATAGCCAAATGGGTTAGAGGGATTAAAATGAAGTCTGTGAAGGGATGGAAGCACCCATTGTCCAACAGAATCCAACGTGCGGATACCAGGATGTTCGCATTTGGTGGACCCAGCATCCATCATCAACCACGCCACTCACTGTGCCACTGAGATGCAGAACACGCCCTGCTGGGCACGCTGGGAACTGCAGCTCCAGTCTGCATCCAGGTAGCCCCAGTAGGGTCTAATAACAGTAATAATGATTACGGCTGCTACCTGCTGCTGCTGACTGTGTGCCCAGCACTCTTCCAGGCAATTTATAACTATTAATTCTTCCAATGCTACTAATGGTCCTGTATTGTTGGTACCCAGTTTTACAGATGATGAAAACAAGGCACAGCGAGGTTAAAGAATTGTCCAAGGTCACACAGCTGGTAAGTGCTAGTTCTGAGATTCAAACCCGAGGTAATCTCAGCTCTAGAGAGTGCTTTTAAAGGCTAAACTGGAGTGTTTCTGAAAGGTATAGTTGGCACCGCTGCCGACGGAGGCCGGGTGCAGAATCGTGGAGGAGCAGTTTTCGGGGATCTGAATCCGTTCTCCATACAGAGCACAGGGCTCTGTGACTCGGCCACCAGTTATATGCTCCAGAGCCCGGGTGGCAGCCAGTAGAGCCGAAGGGCAGCCCACTTCTGGGGCCAGGAAGGAAGAAGCCCTGGGGAGCGCGTTCCCAGGGTGTTGGGCCCCTTCAGTGACACCTGAGTTCTTTAATTCTGCTTCAAATTCTGAAATAGAACAGTGCAGTCCTCTGACGAAATAGCAAACCCCGGGGAGACTACTGCAGAATTAGAATAACGAATGCCTAACACCAGCCACAGTAGGAGCTGCATAAACATTAGGATGGAAATTAAGTTAAAGAAAAGACAACTCGATGGACTTTGGGGACTGTTTTTTTTTTTTTTTTTTTTTTTTTTCCATAGATTGCCTTTCAAAGAGAAAATTAAACACTAAACAGAAAGCAAATGTTCAAGGGAAGAGGGACTCTGCTTTCCTGCTGGTTTGTCTCTGAGGCCATTAATTGTGAAGCCTGGTGCCATGGCCTAGATGTCCCTGGCCACCTTCTGTAGACACCCTCGGTGTGGGGGGTGATTAGGGCACAGTCCTACATAACTAAACTTCAGCAGAGGGAATGGCAGTGGGGCAGCCATAACGTCTCAGCCGAAACGATTAGAGCCACTAATTGCCGTCTGAGATGATCCAAGCTGTGACCGGGGCTTTTATGAAGCTGCAGAATTCCCATGGACCTCAGGGCTGCGGCATCGTGTCCTGCTGCAGAGAAGCAGCAGCCATCGCGCTAATCACGGTGTCCTCAGCCTGCTGTCCCTTCCCTCCCCCACCTCAGCTCCTTCCCAGCATTTTGCAGCCTAATTATTCCTGAAGTCGGGGTGGGGGTGCACGCAGAGGTTAGTCTCTCATAATTATATTAAGAGCTTTTGACAGGATCAACCTTTCTGTCTTCTATTTCTGTCCTGTTGAAATTCTACTGTGCCCTGTTAATGGCTGAAATAAATGCTAAGGGGAGGATTCATCAACCCTTTCTGGAAACAAGGGAGACAGCGGAGTGTGTTGTGTGCCCAGCACTTGTATCCACGGGGAAATTTATGGCTTGTTCTCTTGACTGATAGGGAGACTGCCCAGACTCGGGGGGCAGGGGATGGTAATCCATGTTGTCTCAAACAGAGTTAAACTCAATTGCATTTGATTTTATGCCGATATCAAATCACAAAGCTGAAAGTGACCCTCACAGGGTATCTACCTACCCCGCACCCCCCTTCTTATCTCATGGGCCGGTCTGTCCTTGCACCCCTGCTCCAGCCTCGACCTGACCCATGGTCGTTTGCCTTGTTAGGTATAAAAAGGTTAGCGCTGGCAAAGTCAAGGCTGCTGGTGGGGACCTTCAATGGGCATGTTGGCCAAGGTCCTGACTGCCCTCCATCCCCAGCTTTTCTGACCTCAAGAGGAATTAATAGTATAAGAGAATAATGGCCAATATAGTAGGACTCTCGCAGAGAGCAGTGGGGTTGGCGGCAAGATGGCCTTCTTTGTGTGATAAAAGATCAGGGAAAGCATCATAGACAAAGAGCCACTTTGCTCTCGCTGAAGACCCTAACGATAACTAACATTATCAATTACCTACCACATGCCAGGGCCTGAGTTATGCATGGAACATGGTTTACCTAATGTAAGCCTCATGACAACACCATGAATTAAGCATTATTAGCCCATTTTATAGATGAAGAAGTAGAGGCTTAGAGAGTTTAAGTAACTTACTTATCCAGTGTCATATGAAGAGTAGGTTTCATGATTGGAATTGTATTCATAACTGAGGTTTGAACCCAATCTGAGGTCTATACTCTTAGCCCCACATGAAATTGTCAATTATATACCCGAATGATGGAGAGAGTGGAGGAGAAGGGACGGTCTCAGACAGTCACCACTAACCTCATATTTGTTGGCGCTCCCTGGGAAATACGTCCCGCTGTCTCCGATTTTGATTTCTGTTCTCTTTTCCTCCCTTCAGGAAGGTTTCCATCAGGCTTTGATGGGCTCTAGAGGAGTCACCGAGAGGAACCACAGCCCTTGGCAACTTTTCCCTGATCGTACATCAGTTTTTGTTCATGTTTTATGAGCTTTACACAGTTTAGTTTGGGGAAGTGAAACACCATACTTACATATGTCTAGTCATTCCGAGAGTTCCATAACCGCAGCCAGCAGCTCGTTCCTGCTGAAAGCATGAATTCGCATCTTGGTACTTACTAATCAGTGTGTGCCACAATGACCAGGGTATCATGAGGCATGCTACTGCTTCATCATCACTTATAGGGACCTGCGTCAGTCAAGACTATGCTGGGCTACAAGTGACAGAAAACCAGATTTACAGAGGTTTAAACACAAAGGGGTGCATTTGGTGCACATACCGGTAAGTCTTTGGCTAGGGAGCTGATTGTGTTGGTCCAGTGACTCAGTGTCAGGGCCAGCTGCTCTTGGCCTTTCTTACAAGGTTGCAAGATGGTTGATGCTACTCAAGGCACATGGCCACGGTAAACCAAGAGGTAGAATCAGTAGCATTGTCCCTCACATAAAAAAGAGCAAGGACCTCCCCATAAGCTCCTAATGGACTTCTGCTGACATCCCACTCTCAAGAACTGTGTCACGAGACCAGACCAGGGACTGAGAAAGAGAGCAATTGCCCTTTTTAATGGAGGTTCCAAGGATAATGGAGTGGGACCATCTGTCAAGTCAATCAACAAGTATTATCTGCCAGAAAAACCATTTCTCAAACTCTGTCTAGAGCTGGAATTCCCACCCAGGCACTGCCATTCTGGCTATGTGACCCCAGAAGAGTCACTTTGTCTAGGTAGCATATACTGTCACAGCTGGATCCCAGTCAAACTAACAGGGATAGATGGCGGAGCTTAGCCCCGAGCTGGCCTTCCCCATACCCTTTACCCTTTTCTTGCCTGTCTTCGAGCTCTCCTGACTGCCATGTGGGACAGCCCGGGCTTGATGAGAGCCTATGACGGAAGTTGGGGAACCACTTGATATGCAGTGAAGTACATTGGTTCAGAGCAAGGGCCCTGTGGTCAGACAGGCCTAGATTTGAATCCTAGTTCCACTCCCTACAGCTGTGGCCTGTGGGGAAGTTACTGAAGTTCTCAGAGCCCCTGCTTCCTAAAAAGGGGGTCACATTGGTACTGATATCATTGGATTACTATGAAAATTAATGCAATACCATTGATAAGACATATGGCAAAAGTCACTGTAAGAGATGTGGACTGGACCCCTGCAGTGCTAGACCCCTCTGGGCACTAACCAACCCCAGCCTTAGCCTTGCTGAGCTGGAACAAAGTTCAGCAGAAAGAGGAGGCCTGGGTTCGAATCCTGGTTCTATCTACTTGAGCTGTCCTTTATCTGAATTTGTTTCCCTGTACAGTGAGGATTTTCCCTTACCTACGGCTACCTGGGAGGACAGATGAGAGAGCTGGAAAAGCACCAAGCTCAGAGCCAGGCGCAGAGGAAGTGCTCAGTGCCCAGTCGTGGCTCTGACTGCTGGAACAGAATCAGGGCTGCAGGGCTGTGAGGAGCATGGCTCCGGGCTCAGAGGTGCTTACCATCTCTTCTGAAAGACGGCTTAGAGATTTCTTTAGGATTCTTTGACAGGGTGTCTGCTTTATGAACCCAAGAACACTGCAGCCCCTGGGGCTCAGCCACAGCTGTGGGCCAGTTAAGCAGAGAGGGATGGACACGGGCGGTCATGCCAGTCCTGCCCTTGGGGGTCTGTGCTGGCATGGGAAGTGAGGATGAGGGGTTCAGGGGTCACCAGGAGCCACGCCAGCTCTGAAGCATCAGTAATTCACTTCATGGATCTTCCTGCACGTGGTTTGGGGCTTTTGTTGGTGAGGGGCGGCAAGCAAGTGAGATGTCTTAGATTTCTGTGTGAATCTCTTTCCATACACAGAGGAACTTCATTCTATGGGTCAGATAAATCTCATTGTTGTTCTTTATGGTTTCAGAGAGAAAACAGTGGGGAAAGAGTTATGCTCCACATAGCCAGAAATAGCTTCCTTCCCAGGGCTCTCTACAAGGATTTCTGCTGGGAGCTCATATGATTGCTCTGCCTGCTGCCAGAACAGGGCATAGAGGACCAAGGAGCCACCAGTCCAGGGACCGAGATGAAGATTTTGTTTGCAGAAAACGAAGGTTAAAGCTGATGCTATTTTATGCCACCTCCTAGAAGCATCGTTTCACAATTCCCCAGTAATTATAATAGGCCTTGCTTTACCGGCAGTTAAAATAGACATCATTAGGTCTACGGCCCTGCCACCCTGAACATGCCAGACCCCGTCTGATCTCGAAAGCTAAGCAGGGTCGGGCCTGGTTAGTACTTGGATGGGAGATCACCTAGGAAGACCAGGTACTATAGGCTTACAAAATAAGGGACAAGGTCCTTGCAATCTGTGAGGTCAATCAAGGGTTGCCTCACCTAAAAATAAACAAACAAACAAACAAATAAATAAATAAAATAGACATCATTGAATAAATTAATTAATTAAATAAAATAAAATAGACA
>NW_011889003.1:2102427-2136319 GCF_000151845.1 Pteropus vampyrus | reverse complement strand
TAAAAATAAACAAACAAACAAATAAATAAATAAAATAGACATCATTGAATAAATTAATTAATTAAATAAAATAAAATAGACATCGTTAGTTTGCACAGCACATACAAACCAGGAGAGTTAGCAAAGACCTTCCACATGTATTTTCCCATCCAACACTTAGAAGAGTTGGTTGGTAGCATGAAAATTGGAGAAATGAAGAAACTGAGGCACCTAGAGTTATTTTTTAATGTTCCTAAAGTCATAAGCAGGAAATTGCAGAAAGGGCTCAAACCCAGACCCTCAGACTCAGCTCTTTATTATGCCATTTTGCTTTATTCATTAGCAAGTTTTGCACTCACGCATAAGTAAGTCACATCACCAACCTGTGCCTTGCCCTCCTTATCAGGGGACATTATGAGCACAGAATCTGGAGTCAGGTAGTGGCTCTGCCATTACTCATTCTGTGCCCTTGGCGCTTCACAGAGTCTGCTGCTCTGTCACCCAGATAAGGGAACGTCACACACCATGATTGCCAGGCATGTAATAGATGCTCAGTAAATGGTGCCATTACTGTTATTAATAATAGTATACTCTAGTTCAGCCTTATTTAATAGTTCAGTTCCAACAACACAGATGACCTTTTTGCACTTTATGTATTTATTGTTATTGATTTACTTAAACATAGGTTACTTAATTTGAATATGGTGATACCAAACCTCTCCCCTTTCCTCCTTTCCACGGCACCCTCCTTATATATATTTATTGATTGGATTTGAATCATGTGACAAAAGAATTAAAACTACTGATATACATGTGTATTAACACAATAAGAGTAAGGAAATATCCCCCAAGAAAACCCACAGAAAGCTAAGTGAATTAATTCTAACAGCTTATGAGTACAGAAAATGAGGAGGAACAGCTTGGAAAGGCTAGACCCACTGGCTTTGAATAGACATTGCACCTTGGTCTGGAAGTTTTGTCCTCTAAAGAAAGCCATCGAACAGGCCTGTCTGAATCTCCGGGCTTCTGGATTCTACATGCGTCCAATTGTGCCCTAGGAAAGGGAAACAGTTTATCCAGTAACCCGCCTCCCCTCGGTCCTGCTTGTAGAGTAGCAGGCAGGAATAGGCCGGAAGGGAGGCAGCTGGCAAAGCGAAGAAGTTCCTCTTTAAAGTGTATGATGTCATGTATAGCTCCTAGAAAATCAAAATCAGGTCTTCGGCACAGATGGTCCTGCCTGATGGTCTCAGCCAGCCTTTGCAGTGAGAGTTGAGACAAACCTAAAGTAACAGGACTTTCTACCAAGGTGAGTGAATGGCTATATTTAAAGGGGAAACGATGCTCTAAACTTGAATATTCATACTCAGATCATAGGGGCTCTCTTTTCTTTTTTCTTCTTTTAGATTCATTTTTCTAAGAGCTACAGCAATTTTTTCAAAATAAAACTTTTTAAAACACTGCACCTTAATGAGGCCATGATTTGCTTTTTTTCTAAATTGAATCAACCATTTTATATTCTATCTATCCCTCCGGCCTCTGGACAAGTCCCTCTCTCCCCAGCCCTGGGGGTGGAGACAACTGCCCCCATGAAGAGCCACCTCTGGATCAGAATCACTGGCTCCATCACATTCTCATTAACCCGTGTCACGAAGATCTCATGGCCGATACACAAAGACTGTAAGTGAGGAAGTGCACTCAGACGCCTGGGTTTGTATCTTGGCTCCCCACCTAGAGCTGTGTGAGCTTGGGCAAGTCACTTAACCTCTCTGAGCTTCAGTTTCATCATTGGTAAAATGGTGATACCTCATACGGTTGTAATGAGAATTAGGAGAATTAAGACAAATAAAGCATGCTTCCAATAGTGCCCAGCACATGGGAAGTACTTGGTGAGTAGAATCTATTATTAAAAACTATTATTAGGCATAAGTTCTATAGTAATCTAATAGACCTCCTTACTCATATCACCCCAAATACTGAGTATATCCTGACCACTCTCTGGTCATCTGGATCTGACTTTTGGACACAGGAGCCAGACATTGCCTGGCACTCCATCCATGCCCACCACACTGTGGAACCTCAGAGAGGCATTCGCTGAGGCCTAGAGGGGCAGGGCACCTGTGCTCAGACACATGAGGGCGAGAACTGGAGGTCAGGTGGCCTCAGTCATAGCCACTTTAAGATTTTAAATGTTTGGCAAAGGAGGAAGCACTCTCAAGATGGAAATCACGTGAAACTAAGTCTGGATATGTCTGTTGTGCCTAAGAAACAGCTTATGACGTGGGTAGTCAATTTCTGTAATCTGTTCTAAATTTAAGCATGCAAAATGTCAAGTTATCTCGCTATTTTGTTTGGGTTAAAAAAAAAAGATTTAGATTTATGGCTGGATGTTATAAGAACTGCTGCTTCGTTTCAAATCCTGGCAGGCCCCTCGAAAGCAGCAACTGACCAAGAAGTCACTTCCTGAGCTGAAGGTCAGTGTGCTGGCCCTGGAATGAACACCAGTGACAAGAGCCAAACCTTCTCTCCTGCCACTTGGGGATGGGGGTCTTAAGGCTCCAACTGCTCCTGGCACCACCTGCGCTCCCCATATCACCCCAAACCCCTGCCTTGCATCCCTCCCACAGAGTGCTGTCTCAGAGCCTCCCAGGGCACCATGCACACCCTGGAGCGTGGCACCCCTGGCCCTTGGCCTCTTGGCAAGGTGTGGCCCACCTGAAAGGGCTCCCCTGGACCTAGCTGGGGACTGAGGGACAGTGCCTGGCTTTGGGATCCCACGTCATTTCCAAATGTCCCTGGAAGAAGTTACCAGGGTAGGTTAAATATGTGTCTCGGTTTTGTTTACTTAGGTAACAGCTTTTCCATTTCCTTTTCAAAGACCTGGCGAGAAACCTTTGTGAAGGCTAAAATTCCTCTCTGAAAAGACAAAGGAAATGGGATCTGGGAGCACATTTTATTCATTTTCTAACCAAGCCTGGTTATACCCCCTGCCTGGTATAGGTAAGCAAACTTATTTCCTTTTTTGTAACTTGGAGCCAAGATGGCAGAACTCTGTGGTGTTTCTGGTGTTTTCACAAGCTGATTAATAGTGTCATAGATCACACAAATTGTCAATTACTCCTCAAGGCAAGAGCTGCACCAAAGGTCACCCAGTCTAAAGCCACCTCCCTGATCAATTGCACTCTCATCTCCCGCATTTTAATTCTCAGTACATTGCTCCCTGATAGTTTTCTTGTTGTTTTTTTTTGTTGTTGTTGTTTGTTTTTTTTTCCTCTTCGGTCTCCAGAGCACAAGAATATAAACTCCTGAAGTCAGTCTCAACCAGCCTGGTCCGCAGAGCCCAGAATAGCGCCTCATTTCGCACTCGAGGCTCTTCACAGCGTTAACTGCTGTTCTGTAGGAAAAGCCGGGACAAGTGGAGAACGAGAAGAGGAAGGAGAGCCCCCTGGGGTAGGGGGGCATCTGGACATCCGCCATGGGAAGGAAGCTGTTTCCGGAGCAATCTGAAGTCTGAGCAGTAAGTGGAAGTAGACGAGAGTCGGGAAGGGCAGCTTCCTCCTCTCTCCATCGCCGGACCTATAGGAATAAACAAGAATTTCAAGTTTCGACGAAGCTTGCCAGTCAAGCTTCTCCTTCAGCGATCTGCTTGACGTTCACGCGATCCTTTTCTCGTTCCCTGTGCCCAAGAACAGTCTCAAATCAGCCCCCGGAATCCGTCCTCTCTCTGCTCCCATCACCTCCATCACAGCCACAGGTGTGATGGCATCAAAGGCCACACCAGACAGCTGATGGGAGCACAGCAAACTCTCTGTGAGCATCCACGCCTACTTTCCTAAGCCGAGACGTCACACACTGACTTTGTGTGGCTCTGTTGACTTCGCTCACTGATTTTCAGAGACATCAGTCGAGGAATTGCCTGCGGGAGGGCAGAGGGAGTGAGGCCTGGGGACAGCGCTCAGGAGCATCGCCACATGCAGTGGGGAGCAGCTTTGAGCAGTGAACTGATCTGCTGAGGCTGCATAACAAAGTGCTAGAACTCAGTGGCTTAAACAACTTTTTTCATAATCCTGAAGGCTCGAGTTTTAAGATCAATGTATCAGCAAGTATGGTTTCTTCTGAGACCTCTGTCCTTCTCACCGTGTCCTTCTCACTGCGTCCTTCTCACTGTGTCCTCACAAGGTCTTTCTTTTGTGCGTGCACATCCCTGATGTCTCTCTGCGTGTCCCCAAACCCTAATACCTCATCTTAATGTAACCACCTCTTTAAAGGCTCTATCATCAGATACAGTCATGTTCTGAAGTATGAGTTAGGACTTCAACATGTGAATTTTGGAAGGACACAGTCCACCTCATAATAAGCAGTATAAGAGTGTGGTACCGTGGGCGCCATTGGCTTTGGAGCTTTGAAAGGATGAGAGGTGGAAAGGACAGATACACTAGCGGTTAAAACCAGAGTGGGGGGCTGTCTGGAATTTAAAGCAATAGGGATTGTGTCGTGGTTTGCATTGTGCTCTCCTCCTCCTTCCCCCAAAATATGTTGAACTCCTAACTTCTATTACCTCAGAATGAGACATTTTTTGGAAATAGAGTCTTTATATGGGTTATGAAGTTAAAATGAGGTTATTAGGGTGAAATTTGACTAATATCTTTATAAAAAGGGGGAATTTGGACACAGACAGAGAAAGATGATGTGAAATGAAGGTTTGGAGGGGTGAATCTATGAGCCAAGGAATGCCAAAGATCGCCCGTAACCCCCCAACAGTTTTCAGAGGGAGCACTAGCTCTTTTTTTGACCTCAACATTTTGATATTATTTTTTATAACATCAATGCTGGATTTTTCCAAATTTAGGAGTTAAAGAAAATTTACTCATTCTTCTTTCTTGTATCTCAGATCTATTTTCTGGAATTATTTTTCTCTTGATGGTACAGTCTTTAGAATTTCCATTAGTGAGAGTTTGGAGGTCAATTTCCTCAGTGTTTATCTTAAGATACGTTAAGTATACCAATTTAGGTTGACAGTTATCTCAGCATAATGAAGATATTTTCTTACTGCTTTCTGACTTCCATTGTTGTTGCTAAGTCAGCTGTCAGTCTAATTGTCACTTGTTTGTAGTCATCTTTCCTTTCTCACTGGCTGTCTTAAAGATTTGCTTCTGATTCTGCAGGTTCGCAAAGATGTGTATAATTACTTTCTTTTGTCTACCTTCTTTTTATTCTTTTTATTTGGAAGTCATAGAACTTCCTGAATCTGAGAGTTTGTGTCTTCATAGTATTTGGGGAAAAAAATTTTTTTCGGTGTGTGGGAGGTGTGCTAATAAACACTTTATTTCAGAATAATTTTAGGTTTATAGAAGCACAAAGAGTGCACAAACATGAGGTAGAACACATACCCCACACCCAATTTCCCATATTATTACCATTTTACACCAGTAGGGTACATTCTCATTCTTTTTAAAATTCCGATTCTCATCAGTTCTCTCTTCTTCTTCTGTAACTGACTAGATGTATTTTGGCATTTTTACTCTATCTTAAATGTTTCTTAACCACTCTCATATTTTCCATCTTTTCTGATCCCTGTCCTTCCATGTAATTTATTTAGACCTAGTTTCCACTTCACCAATTTTCTCTTCAGCTATGTCCAAACTGCTGTTTAACCCATGGATTAATATTTTATATTTTATTTATTATATATTTCATTTCTAGAAATTTTATTTAGATATTTTTATAATTTAATTTGGAGATTGTCACTTTGGTAATCTGCTATTCCTTATTTGTGTTTTTAATTTCCACTTTGTTCCTTTAAATATGTTGTATTCTCTATTTGATAATCCCAATATCTGAAGTCTTCGTAGTTCTGTTGTTTATTTTTTATTCTGGCTCATTCATAAAATATTGTTTCATCTTCTGTTTTGAAGTTTTTTTCTTCATAAATGCTCATTTGCTGCAATTTTATCAATGGAAGTTGTCTGAGGCCTGGATTGAGAGTATAACTATTGTTTGCTTTTGCCGAATGGAGGTACTACAGACAAGAGTCACCTTAAATGACAATACTAGGGCTGGGAAAGGGGGTTACTCGGTCAAGTTCAAGATAAACAATTGTTCCTGTTGTCTGTCTCTGAGTTTCTGTTGGCTTTTCTTATCCTAATGTCCCTTTCTCTGTGGGTTTAACTCTTTTTAAAACCTAGAAATACTTGTGGCCTTTGATCTGCCTCTACTTTGAATCCATCCCTTTGGGCGCTGATGTTCTGGGCCAGCGGGATGCACACGATCCCCCAGGGTTGACCTGCTTCCTGTGCTACGCTGACCTGCTTTCCTGGATCACTGCAGCTGTTTTGCACCTGGCCATCACCACGATGCTCTCCAAACCATATATAAGTAAATGTTTATTGCAAAACCTTCAAGTATATCATCATATATACTATGTGTGCATATTTAAATGACATATCATATATATATTTTTATGAATCTGTATAATCGAGCAGTTATTAATGTGATGCTGAAGAGGGTATGGGATGAGAAGGAAGGAAAGATGAGTTCATTCATACTATGGCAAGCGACAAGCAAAGTAAGAGAGACAATGATTTGTCCAATATATTTCCACTAATAAGATAAGAACATTAGTGGGATACCTGTTTTAGCATTCAACACCTTGTTAAGGTAGATAAGAAGAGAAAATTTTCATTGAGAATTCCAAATATTTATGTGTTTCCATAGTGTAGCAGTTAGCACGTCTGCTTTACATGCAGAAGGTCCTGGGTTCGTGCCCCAGTGGAGCCACGGTCCATGGTCTACGGCCATGCCACCCTGATCTCGGAAGGTAAGCAGGGTCGGGCATGGTTAGTACTTGGATGGGAGACCACCTAGGAAGATCAGGTGCTGTAGGCATAAATAATAATAATAAAATTTAAAAATTAAAAAAGAAATCCAAATATGGTAGCAATTAATTTTGGATGCCATGGTTTCCACACAAAGGAAAGAAGAGACAGGCAGGGGGAAGGCGGAACAGCTTCCCTGTGCTGCTGACTTTGCCAGCACCTGAGCCCTCGCAGGAAGTTAGCAAAAAGGGGATGTTAGCAGCCTTAGGCACGTGACCAGCAACATTCCCAGGCACTTCCTGATCCAATTCTTAGTTTTCTTTACAGTCTCACTTAGCAAAAGATGCACCTTTACCTTTACAGCTAATTATCTGAGTTACCATTGTTCCCGTTGCTCTCAAAGTCACTGTCGGAGCCTTAGAATCTCTCTTCCCAGCTCCCCTAACAATCCTTTACATACATAGATAACTGTAGCTCTGCTGCTTCTTCTTGGGGTCTGTGTGCCCAGCCCGCCAAGCCAGCATATGGCTCTGGTAGTGGCCACCTACCCTTAAAATGGGGCCTAGTAAAGAGAAAGCTGCTCACAGGACAATTGAGTGTGTTTAGGCCTCTAGTGCCTGAGCGTACAAAAGTTGCACATCTTTATGTGTGGAGAATATATGTGTGACTGGGTCAGCTTGCCTCTGAATGAGGAAGGTCTGAAACATCACTGGTATTAAAATAAACCCTTTGTTTACTCTAAGCCACCGAGGAACATTTAGTGCATCACTGTTGAGAATGCTGGGTCCCTGTGACAATCAAAGAGGGTTCACTGTTGGCAGTGAGCCTTGGTCATGATGATCCATGACTTTTATCTTCCACTGATGGCTTCTCAAAGCTAAGGCCTTGGTGAAGTTTTCCTCTCATTTCTAGGTCATAATGAGAAAATCTGGAGTCTAGATGACTGCAAACAGGTAAAATATCTCAAGAGGAGAATTCTTTTTTTCTTTCTAAAAGATGTAAACCAGAGATGGTGCTTTATTTTATGAAATCACATAACAATATGAATTTTGCTATGATGGAGACAAAAACAGACTAATGGCAATAAAACAGAGGCTTACCTTAAGAGAAAAAATTAAAGGTATCCCTGATTGGCCATTTGTATTATTCTATAAATGTTTTGTTTATGTCATTTTAAAAATCTTTTTGTTTCTTTTATATATCTTTTTAATTTTTTTTTTTTTTTTTTACATTTCTTACTGATCTCTATTTAGCATGGATATTATTCCACTTAGTGGTTTAGAAAAAAACAACCTATCTTTACCAGAGAGGTTTTTAAGTTTATATTCTCAAATCTGTCATCTTTTTCTTTATGATTTCTGGGTTTTTGTTTCTTATTTTGTCTTGTTTAGGAAGACCTTTTAAATCAGAAGATTACAGAGAGAGTCTAATTATCTAGTTCTCTGGGTTTTCTTTTTTTCTTTTTCCTCAATCTTTAATCCATCTGGAATTAGTTTTTGTGTGTGATTTCGGTTAGGATCCAACTTAGTTTTTTCCCTTTACGATCATCCCTCATTACTTCTTACTGGCCTATTGGGCTGCCTGGAAATGATCAGCCCACTCTGCAGTCCTGAGATCAGCAGTAGGTTCTGTTTTGTTCAAGCTGCATAAGTGGTGGGGTTTTGTTCAAGTGGAAAAAGTGAAGCGAAACCAACCAGAAATGCTTAGTCGTAACAAACAGGAACAATGTGCTGTTTTTCTTTCAGAAGATGCTCTGACTGCTGAACTCTGCCCTCTCAAATTTGTTTCCTTTCCATTTCAAAAGAAATTATACATGTACTTTATACTCTGCACCCCAGGAATCATCACACAAGATACAGCCCTCTGTATCTGAGTACTTACAGACTTAAGAGAAAACCAGTTCTCTCTCTCTCTCTCTCTCTCTCTCTCTACCCCCCCCCCACACACACCGTATACATATATACATATATACACATGCAGATGAGGTGAATAAACACTCTAAGGCAGTGTATATTAATACACTGTGAATGCTCTAATGAGTGCCTGTCTCCCCTCCAAGTCCCCAAGAGGGGAGAAAGGTGTCATTGTCATTTTCCTTTGCCTGGAACAAAGCAGGGGATTGATAAGTGTTAGTTGAATGGAAGTGAAATAACAGGTAGCATGGGAACTGAGAGAACAGAGAAATCTTCATAAAGGTTTCCAGAGGCTGCTCTCTGCGGGCCCTAAGGCTTTGGAGAGATGGAAAAGAGGAGGGAGGGGCGGCGGGCTCAGCTGCCCCTGACTATTGACTCCCTTGGAACCAATTTTCTCTGTTCTCACATATTCCTTCAGGTTGTCTGGGAGGGAATATAAAAGCTGCAAACAGGATGTCGATCTCCTTCAATCATCTGTCTTCAAACGCTCCCAGAGCCGCGTAGCTTTTCAAACCCACGGAAATAAATTCTCTGGGAGCAACTTCCCTGCTGACTGTTCTCTCTGCGGGAGCACCCAGCCGAGCGTGAGGCGCGGCGCCCAGAACCCATCTGTCACCGGGCATTAGCTCGGTGGGGACACACCGTGCTCACAGAGCAGAAGACACAAACACCGTCCGCGGTCCCCGCACGAGGCTGAGCCGGACCTGCCGGCTCAGAGCCAGTTCTAGAGTCAGTCACCAAAGAGCAGGTTTCTGCCCAAGCACAAGGGTGACACAGCTGGCTCTGAAGAAAGATGCTAACCCCTCAACCCGGCACTGAAGGAGACGAAGAAAGGACGCCAAAGACCAGATAACGAACCCCAGCCCGCGTCCTGAGTCAGAGCCCCTGAATTTGCCCGGCGCACCTCCTGGGACGTCGGGACATTGAGACAAGGAGAGCGTAGCTGTGGCATTGCGGGAAGAACACAGGCCCGCGAGGACCAGGCTCCTCTGCGTTCCCCTATGCGGCAGAAAGGTGGAAAACCCCAAATACTCTCTGCCTCCCAGGGGCAAGGGGACACTTCATGGGGGGCCTGGAGCCGACAAGCCTTCCAAATGTGTCCTTTCTCCACCCAGCCCTGCAGGGAGGGTGGGTCTCTTCCATAATGACCACTCGCAATTTTTTTTTTAAATTAAATTTAGCAGAGACGCTTTTGACCATCACTGACCGCTCTTTTTTTTTTTTTTTTCTTTTTTTCTTGTTGGAAATTGGGGGCTGTGTGGGACGAAGCCACGGCTGTGCGGAACCGTGGTTCCCCACCAGGACCCTCTTGCCCCGGTGCTGAGATCGGCTCGGAGCCAACGTCCCTCCCCGGCATAGATACTGAAAGCAGCATTTGCTTTCCTAACCCTCTTGGCCCGAGATTTTCCCAGATTGCTGGCGTATTAAAACAAAGCCACCGTGTGAAAGGCCAAGCGGGGGAGCCACAGCCGTTGCCAAGTTCACCTGTCGGGTCCCTTGTCTCGCTCAGCCTCGCCCTCTGCCGGTCTCGCTCGGTATTGCTGGCGACCCTGTCCGCCCCGCGGAGGAGTTTCCCGCCTTTCCCTGGTTCCTCGACTGCTGCGGCTGCCGGGTTTCCTTCCCGGGCCCACCAGCCACCGGCGGCTCCGGATTCAACCAGCATCTAAACTGCTCTCAACCCATCTGTAACATGGGGATGCCACCCACCCCAGGGAATTTTTAAATTTATGTAAATCAGAATAATACATTCTAACCCTCTCCTCTCGGCTCCTCTTCCCTGGCATCCCGCAAGGGACACCCTTCTGCCTCTGGTTCTCAAAAAACTCGAGAAGGGGCCCTGTCCCCCTAGGTCTCCAGTGTGCTTCTCCGAGCGCCAGCTTTTCTCTGGACGTCAGGACTGGGGTTTGGGGGCCTATAGAACGAGTCCTGAGATCTTCCTTTGGGACACCCCCTGAGAGAAAGCCTGCCTTCCTGCCGGGGTCCCACAGCAGGGAGACGAAACATTAATTCCCTCAATATTTACTGTGCACCTCTTCCGTGTGGGCACCGTTCTGGGAGCTGGAGATACATCCATGCACAAAACATATTCCTGCCCTCATGGAGCTTCGTTAAAGCAAGGGAGGGCAGTGGGGACAAGAAACAAACATTATGAATAAAGATAAATAAGTTAACACAAATTAATCCTTTTGCAGCTTACTTCAAATAAAATGTATGTACTTTTTCCCAGTGGCAGTTTGATTCCAACCGTAATGACCTCTCTCATCTCCTAAAGCCATAGACTTCTGCAGAGATTTGTTTAAGTTTCTCTTTTAAAAACCCACATGGGTAGAACAGGTCCAGGAAAAATGTGCCCTACACCCACAGTGACATGTGAGAAAGGCCAAGCTTATACAAATGTTTGACTACATTCTGCAAATCTGATATTAGGGAGAATGCAAGTATGAAAGGCATTCCATGGTGAGCAGTAAGGGCTGTTTCGAAACTTTAAAAAGAAACAGTCTGCAGGATACAAAACACTGAGAAAGAATCCACCTCAGCAGATCTCTGCCCCGCAGCAGTTGTGCCCAAGCAACTGAGGCTGGTTCTGCCGAGAGTCACCTGAAGGAGAAGGTACCTGCTTCTAACTAACAGATCCTGTGCATCAAGAAGTAAATGCCTCCTAGAGCCTTCAACTACTGTAGATATTCCAACACAAACACACATTCACACCCAGGCATCTTGAATTTTCTTTCTTATTCTTATTTTTTCTATGAGAACTTGATATTTGCCTCAGAGCTTCTGCCTACTGTGGTACATTCTAGCTCCAAATCTTTGCTTGGCTGATGTTTCTTGTCCTTTGGGAGTCATCTCATATGTCATCCCCTCCTGAGAAGCCTTTCCTGACTAGTCTAGGATCTACCCTTCACTTCCTTTCAGAAAGAAAGGAAGAACTAAATATAATTTATTTAGTTTTATCAGAACTAAATATAATTGGAAATTATCTTTTTCACTCATTCATTTTTTTTTTTTTTTGCTCGCTTGTTTATTATATGTCTGCCTCCACTAGAAGATAAGCTCCATGGGAACAGAAAACTTATCTTGCTCACTCTCTCTCTAGCTCCTAAAACAGCGTTTGGCAAGAGTAAATGCTCAATAAATATTTGCTGAATGAACAGATGAAAACCTGTCAGATTTGATTTAGCAAAGCAGCTTCGATTTTGCTGCTACCTCAAGCAACCATTTTAATTCTCTTCCTTTTTTCCACATAGCAATGTTCTTCCTTCACTTTTGATTATTGCCTCATCAGCCTGGCTTTATATGTAACCCCATCAGCTCCCTGAGGCAGCTCTTTTGAAGGTCAACCATATCTCCTTCAAAGTCAGACCCAATGGCCTTTCCTTGGCCTCAACTTCTTTGACTTATCTACAGATTTGGCAGTGAGGAAATTTTCTGAGATGCTTCTCACAGAGGTGACCCTAGACTAAGCGGAGCCCTTTGCTTTTCAATGTGTTTTTATTTTGCCTCCTTAAATATGTGTCCTTCCCACTGCCCTATACTAAGAGTGTTCCTTGAGATTTTTGTCCTTAGAGCATCTTCTGCTCCATCTTTATCATCTCTCACCTGGATGACACAGGGGTCAGGACAGCAGTTCACGGATGGCAGCTATTTTGCCCTAAGCACAGGTAGGATTGTTTTTCTGTGTTCACCTTATCTCGGGAATGATCATGTGACTGACTTTTGCCAATGAAATGTGAGAAAAAGTGCCACGTGTTACTTCCAGGCAGCAGTTTTAAGGGCCAGCCCTTGGTTTGCCATGTTCCTCTTTCTGGGTTTCTGTGATCACTGAGAATATGTCAAGATAGAGCCTTCATCGAACCGAGTCCTTGGGTAACTGGGATGGACAGAGTCCCCTTGCTGAACTGCGGTGGCCATGGAGCGTGAGTTACAAATAAACCCCATTGTTTCAAGCCACTGGGATTTTAGTGCAGCTTGTTATTACGGCATAACCTAGCCCATCTCAACTGATACGACAGCTTAATTTTACTTTTTTTCCTCAAGTTCAAGCTCCACTTCCCCAACTACCATCAAGATTTCTATCTGGCTTTACTTATAGAAGTATAACCTCAACATATCTATACTTTTCCTTCCCAATCCTGAAACATACCTCTTCCTCTGACTTTTCTGTTTTGGTGAATGGCACCAACACTCTTCTAAAAACCTAAATTTTATACAATCAGTGGTAACATTTTGTCCCAGCTTTACATACAGCCCTTCTTTGTTCCCATGAGGGCCCTGGGTCTAGCACTGGCCTTTATTCCTGGATCGTTACATCTCTTGAGTCATCTCACTACTTTTCATTCTCCTCACTTTATGATCAACTATACTTCTTTTGTCAGTGGCCCTTCATGAATGTGATAAATGTAAATATCTAGATCATCTTCCTTTGCTAAGAAACCTCAGTGTGTCCCCGTTGCTTCCCAGACAAACTCTCCATGCTCGATCTGGCATGTCAGACCCTTTTTTCTTCCACCATAACCTCCTCTCTCACTTCTGCTTTGCATGGATCTTCCGTGAGAACTTAACCCACGATAAACGGGATGTCCCCTGAGCATGTTTGCCTCTGGTGCTCTTAGAATTAACTCCCCACCCATGCTTTTTCCCCCCACGTATGTCTGTCTAGACCCAAGTCCACTTTCAAAATCCTGTAGAGATGCCAGTTTCTTCACAGAACCCTCTCTGGTCACCCCAACCAAAAGCGACTCCACCCTCCTCTGCCCCGTGGGGCCCGTGCTCTGCTCTGTTTCTCGCTGTCACAGTCATCTCTGCAGGAATCTCATCTCTTCTTCTGGACAGGGAGCTTTGTGTGTGTGTGTGTGTGTGTGTGTGTGTGTGTGTGTAGTCACCTTGTCCTGAACTTCTTTGGCTTCCCCACAGAGCACGGTTCCTAACTTTCGTTGTTTTTCCATAAACATTAATTGAGTAAAGAAGCACCAGGGCATGGTTCAATTCACAGAAAAGCGTGTGACTAAGTGAAGAGGATTCATGAGGGAATTTCACATTTTGACAAAACAGAGAGCTATATCAAGCCTAGGTAATAATTAGTGTTATTATTGTTGATTTTTAGTTTTGTAAGTAATAAAAATGGGCCATCACAGGGTGTGGATGTCATTTTTATGTGAATTAGAAATATACTACTGGTGATAATAACCACCCAAATATTAGAAACATTTGGAGTTCACCATCATTAGTTTTTCCCAGTATACTCTATTAAAGAAATACTGCTGGATCACAATTGTATACTTACAGCTGTTTATTCATAGCACAGTAAGCACTGGAGCAGTAACCAGAACCCCTCCAAGCTCCCTGATGTCATTTCTTCCAAGAAAACAAAAAACAAAAAATGTTATTAACTAATTTCCTGTTTGCCCTGAGAATACTTGCTGGCAGCGCTTGTGGCTGCAGCATTTACCCCAGGATCACTCATGGATTACAGTCCTCACCTTATCCCCAAAGTTTGCCATGAAATGTCTCAATTTTATTGTTATTTTCGCATCGCTCTAGTATATCAATAGTCTTTGCAAACAAATGACATAATTCTATTCATAGTATTCTGTTCTTAGTAGTGGTATTTCCATTTACAAAACAGAGTAATTCTCGATCGCTGAAAATGTCAAATCCTAGATGTTCCATTTTCTGTTGGTCTGTGCTTTGAAATTTACCGCACGCACAAAAAATTATTAAATACGGAGCATCATCTACATTTCTGTTACATTAGGATTACAGACAAATTCTGTTTAGAAATAAATCCAAGAACAGTTTTTATATTTTATTTTTACATTGAAAACCAGTCAGATTTGCTTCAGCCTCAAGGAATGTGTTTATGTAAAATTAAATTAAGGCTGGCAGCGAGCTGCACGTCTTTTTTCTAAATGGGAAATGGGTTAATGAAATGGCTCCTTTGTAACTCTGTCCTTGCTCTTGGATACCAGCTTCCAACTCCACCCAGCTAACCTCGGTAACGTGGATGATGTAGTGTTCTAAACCAATGAGTGACCAGGGAGCTGGAGACTCCCTAGTGGTTGGAAACAAATGTAACAAACAGTCAAACATGAACATGAGCTGTCTGAGAACTCTCCATATCAGTAGTTCTTAAAGTGTGTCCCAGACCACCAGCAGCAGCAGCACCTGGACACCTGTTGGAAATGCTAATTCTTGGACCTACTAAATCAGAAACTCTAGCAATGAGGCCCAAACACTTGTATTTTAACAAGGTCTCCTTGGTGATTTTGTTATACACTCTAGTTTGAGGACCGCTGCTCTATATAATCTGTTAAGACCTAAAATTTAGAGAACTGAGTAAATTCCATCACCCAGTGTGGTCAGAAAATATCTCTGGGCTTTACGTTGCTCGTTTGTTCTTAATATATTAGGCTTCTTCCTGAAGCGACACAGTGCTCAGATTTGATGAAAGGGTTGCTATCATGGCTTAGCAAATATTCTGAGTTATAGATTACGTTACAGTTTTAGCTTGCCTCTTTGGTTAAATAAACAGAGATCCACTCAAGGTAGCTTAAGTAATGGAGGGGGTGTTAATATCAGGGATTACATTATGTAATTAGGATAATTCCCTGGCTATCTAAGAAAAAGAGTTCTAAAAACTACGGTGGAGCTGCACACAGTCTGTAGCTGAAGGATGGTTCTGAATTCAAGATTTGTCACACCATCCTGGCAGAGCTTTAATGCCACACCATGGCTGTGATGCAATTATAGTCTCATGCGTCCTTTTTTTGAATCCTGCTGCCAATTAGCTTCCATGGTTTAATCACGTTTCTGACCCTCCGTAACTTTGGATTGCAGGGCTAATTCTTTCCATGCTTTTTCTCTTGAGAGAAAGAAAATAATTGGTCTTACTTATCTTTTTGGTATCATGTTATTGGTCATTTGTGATGATAATCAAGTATTTAACAATCGACGCAACACGGACGCCAACTAATCAGAATGCGGAATCAACTGAGTAGAACAAGGAGTTGGACTGGGCACTGACTGCACACACCTGGCACAGCCAGACCAGTGCATACTGCTGGTTATTAGGCCGAAGTAATGGCTGCATAGATTTGTCCCTTCAGAAGGGACTTTGGGCTCAGGAAAAAAAAAATCCGTATAGCATACAGGCAGAAACGATGGGATTTTTTTTTTTTTTTGGTTTTGGTTTTGGTTTTTGCTCAACATCACATCCACAGAGCTCAGCACAGAGCCTGACACATAGTAGACTCTCATTAAATGTTTAACAAGACATATATTAGAAAACTATATTTTTAAATCT
This sequence comes from Pteropus vampyrus, assembly GCF_000151845.1. Taxonomy (NCBI): domain Eukaryota; kingdom Metazoa; phylum Chordata; class Mammalia; order Chiroptera; family Pteropodidae; genus Pteropus; species Pteropus vampyrus. The sequence continues at coordinate 2,120,312 of NW_011889003.1, read as the reverse complement.
TTAAATAATAACGATAAATACACTTGAAATACACGTTCTAAGCCAAATCTAATGTGGTATTCCTTCCTCATAAATAGCCTGGGGGGTCTCCTTGTCAGTTCCTCTTGCTCCAACCCCCATCTTACCAAGATTCACATAGACCATTTCAACAACCTTCTAATTCTTCTTCTTGCCTCTAGAATCTTTCTTTCTAAAGAAATTCTATACTCTCTCCAAAGCATCTCTATTCCAACATCTAAATATTTCAGTTACTTAGCCATTCTGCTCTTTGAGAATATGTTCAGGAATAGGAAAAGTATAAAGACATACATAAACGTGATAAACATAAATACAAGGGAGTGGTCGCCTCTAGGGGTACAAGGAGGAGTCAGAGAAGCAGAGTTGTCATCCTGCTGAGTTAAGGAATTAGGGAGATGAGTTCTGGGCCCCTGAAGCAGTTGAACTTTGTAGGCCAGAATTCTTGAGAAAAGAGAGCTATAGAGAGGTGATCTCAGAAGCAGGCATGAGAATTTACTTCAATTCCATGGCTAAGGGCCATACTGTATATAGAAGGGCTGGACTCCAGAGATGAAATATTTTGATGATATTAGTTGAAAGATGATGCTGAGAGATATTGTATTTTAGACCAGCCAGAGTAGAGACATCTCACTCAGTACTTTACACATTCAGTTATGACTCCAGAAAGACCATGCCTTATGAATGAGGGCCATGCTCTAAGACTAAGTTCAAAACTGAAATAGACCTGCCCTAAAAAAGAGTGAAACAAGCCTGACAGGACCAAAAGCATCTACCAATAACTTAATAGTAAATACCAAGAGAAGCACACCTAGATACCATGTAGTCAAACCACTGAAAACCAAAGATGAAAAGAAAAATCTTAAAAGTAGCCATATAGATATATATTTAAAATTTGCAAAAAGAGAAAGACGGGTATAAATGATGGCTGACTTCTCATCATCACTAATGGAGGCCGGAAGACAATGGATGACATCTTTAAAGTTCTGTGCGGGGGAGAAAAACTCAACACAGAATTCTTTATCCAATAAAAATATACTTCAAAAATTAGAGTAAAATAAAAATATTTTCAGAAAAATAAAAGCCTAGAGAATTTATTGACAGCAGACTTATAAGATGTGTTAAGGAAAATGTTTCAGGCTAAAAAGAAATGACACTAGACATAAAGTTGGATCTAAGGACAGAATGTGAAAAACAAAAATAGTAAATACTATTGGAAAATATAAAAATATTTTTTTTTCTCCTAATTTCTCTGAAAGACCACTGATTATTTAAAACAAAAGTAATGCTTTACATTATGGTGTTTTATTACTGATGTAGAAAACAATTAGAATAGCAGAAAGGATAGGTAGGGTAAATGGAATCTTGCTGTTGTAAGAGTCTTCCATTTTACATAAAATAGTAAAATATTAACTTTAAGTTGACAATAAGAATTCACTTGTAATCTATTTAGAAGCAAGATAAAAAATCAATGCAAAGCAAATGGAATATTAAAAAATACATTAATCCAAAAGACAGGAAAAGAACAGATAAAAGCAGATAGGATAACTTAGTAACAACTACCAAGACAGGAAACGTATACCCTACCATATTAATAGTAGTACTAAATGTAAATGAATTAAACATTCCAATGAAAAGGAAAAAACTATCAGACTTGATTAAAAAGCAAAAGTCAACCACGTGCTGCCTGAAAGAGATGAAGACACAATTTAAACAAATTCAGCACAGATAGGTTAAGGGTAAAAGGGCAGAAACAGTGAGCATTAGAAATCTGGTATGAGTACAAAGAAAAATTCCAGACAAGGAATATTATCAGCGATAAAAAGGGGCTGCATAACGATAAACAGTTTAATTCATAAAGGAGCTGTAACAATCACACATGTTATGCAATCAATATCTGAGGTTCAGAATACACGAAGGAAAAAAAAGGACAGAATTAAAGGGAGAAAATGACACACCTACATGTAGCTGCAGATTTTATTACCTCTCTCTTTGTAACCAAGAACTAGGCATTCAATAAGGATATTAAAATTTTAACAATAATATCAACCAACTTGATCTAATTAATATTTATAGAACACTAACACTACAGCCAACGACTGCAGAATACACATTCTTTTCAACATTTTGGAAATATTCACCAAGATAAGTGATATGCTGAACAATAAAATATGTCCCAATAAATATCAAAAGATCAAAATCTTTCAGGTTTGTTTTCTGGCCAAAATAGAATTAAATTAAAAATCGATAACAATAAGATACCTAGAAAGTTCCCCAGTATTTGGAATTAGTGCATTTCTAAATAACCCCTGGATGCAAATAGCAATCACAAGGTATAATAAACATTTTAGCTGAATAATAATGAAAATACGTCAAAATTTGGGTAACTACAGCAGTTATAAAAAGGAAAATGTATTAGGATAAAGATTATATTAGAAAAGGTTTAAAATCAATGATCTAAGCTTCCACCTTAAGAAACTAGAAAAATAACAAATCAAACTCAAAATAATTAGAAGGTAATAATAAAGAGCAGAAATCAATAAAATAGAGAACAAAGAATAAAGAAATACAACAAAGCCAAATATTGGTATGTTGAAAAGATTAACAAAATTAATAAACCCCTAGTGAGTCTGATCAAGAAAGAGAAAATTATCAACCTCAAGAGTAACAGAAAAAATAATAATAATTAAAAAAAAAATACACTTAATACACTTGAAACTTACTGGATTTTGTTAATCAATGTCACAATAATAATAAAAATAATAGTAATTTTTAAAAAAGAGTAAAAGAGGGGTCTTTTCTTTAGATTCTACAGAAATTAAAAGGATGATAAAAATATTACAAATACCTTTATAATGATAAAATTTGGCACCTTACATAAAATCAACAAATTTCTTAAAATCATAGCCACGATGGCAGATATTCTAGTAGTCTTTTATTTATTAAACAAATTTAATTTACAGTAAAAATTTCCCCACAAAGAAAACTCCAGCCCTGGATGGTCTCACTGGTGAATTCTAGCAATTTTTTTTTTTTTTTTTTAATGCCTACAGCACCTGGTCTTCTTAGATGGTCTCCCATCCAAGTACTAACCAGGCCCAACCTTGCTTAGCTTTCAAGATCACACGGGATTGGGCTTGTTCAGGGTGACATGGCTGTAGACTGAATTTAGCAAATATTTAAGAAAGAAAGAATACCAGTTTTACACAAGTTCATTCAGAAAATAGAGAAAGGAGTACTTCCAACTATTTTTTTCATGAGGCCATCATAACCCAGACACCAATCTGACAAACACATTCTGTTTCATAAGTGCAAAATGTTGTGTTTGAAATCTAACTGATAAACTACCCAGAACAACAGATAAGAGAAATACGCATGGCTGCGCAGACTAGTACTCTGATACTTCTGTATTAAAAGAAGAGAAAGGAAAAAATAACAGACGTGTATTTTGCTTTAGATAATTGCAGCAACCGCAAGGTATTCCCATTGCCACTTACGTGTTCCAAGAGGAAGACCTTTCCATTGCAGTGTCGCTGTGGTCCTGCTCTCTGTTGGCGTAGTTTGCTCTTCCCCAAACTTAACTCTGCCTGTAGGCATGGCTGTCTCTTCTCTGAGTGTCCTCTTAAAAGCTTTGCTCCCTCTCCTTCCCATTCAAGGCACACTCAGCTCTTCAGGAAGGTCCTGGATATAATTATATCATTATAACACATATTCATTAAAATATAACATGTAATCACTATAATAAAGAAGCCTCCAAGCGTTCCTGTTTCCATTTTGTTCCTGGTGCTCGCTCACGCTCACCCACTCACTTGCTTCGCTCTGAACTAGGTGTGAAAAAACAGGGACCAAAATTCATTTAAAGAAAATGGACAAGTTCTAGTTCAGGGCTGGGTTGTTTGAGGCCTCTTCTCCCCTGGTTCCCTCCTGTCCCACATTTTTACTCTCTCCCTCTTTCTACCTGTACTTTCCCTTTCATACCATGATTTGAGGTCCAGCTTTGAATGAGGCGTCCACAGTATTTATACTTGAGGATCAAAATGTGATTTATTGCAACAATAGACAAGAAGACAGGAAAAATGTATCTATTAACATCTAGAGATGGCTATTGAAGGAAGGCCTAGTGAATCTGAAAGTAAAATGATATTGTATTGTTTTGGGTATCGATACCCTGGATATTGTAAAGGCCTATCTCTCAAATAATTCTAAGACTTGAGGCTCTGTTTGCTGTACTGTATTGTTGCTTCTTTCTGAGAAAGCCCTGAAGAACTGGATTTTGGGTTTTGTGATTTGGGGATTAATTTCTCTAACAGTCTTTTGGCACTAGATTTGTACCTAAAGTTTGACTGGATTGTCAACCTTGAATGTTCAGCACTCATCAGAACCCAGAACATTCGAGATGAGTCAGCCCTGCCACCCGTCCCCTCACACAACGAAAGCATTGGGTTTTTGGTTTTATTTTTGTTTTTGTTTTTGTTTTTTAATGTCACAAATAACTTACATAAGCTTCATGGTATTATCACACAAAGTTCCTGGCTACAACTGATCAAGAATGAACTTTTCCCCCATTTCCAATCTTCCTCCAGCAAGAGCTAGAGATTTGCTAAGAAGGGCTTATAATTATCTAACAGACACTTTCTTGCTGCCATGCTGTTCATCACTCCCAGATTGAGCCCAAGTCATCAGTGGTTCAAGATTTGAGTCCCCCAGCATTTCCTCAAGGCCCCATCAGTAGCCTGCAGGGGCCCTGCTGTCCCTCAGTGGCCACTCAAGAAGTCCATTGTCCCCGGCAGGTCACCAGCCAGACCTGCAGTGGAAGAGAGCCCAGACTCTGGAGGCGAGAACCAGAGAAAAGCCTGCCCCTTTCTTGCTTAAGAAGCAACCAGAGGAACTGTGTGATAAGGTACTCAAAAATCTGCCTGCAAGGATTTAGAGGTCACCCTGCTCCCACTTCGTGTTACCTTCCAGGAGCTGCGACTTCCTCCCCCTTGTAGCTCTCCAGGACACACAGCCAGCCCATATGGAGTGCACTCTCCCAGGATATTTTTAAGGTCCCATCTTTTGGATGGCTGCCTGGCTCTGTCTGCCCAGTAGCTCCCTTCTGAGAAGGCTGTGAACTGCCTTGCTGCTTGGTTCCTCCCCGGGGTCTTCCTTTTATGCAGCCCTGATAGTAGACTGCTGAATCCATTCATTCATCTCCAGTGAAAATTAAACAAGGTCTGCTTTAGGGAGCTCAGCAGAACTACCTCCCAATCCAGCAGTGTTCCCCTAGCTTGGCCTTGAATGTCTAGAGGGAGCTATTTGTTCCCTTGGGAAAATTTATATCTTTGATGAGACAGACCAGCAAAGAAAGAAATAGTTTCAAGTCATTCTAATCAATTCCTTATGCTCATGATCGTTGGTATTTGCGAACGTTTATTTTATACCACTCATGGAGGTTTGTATTCTATACACATTACTTAATTTAATCCCTATGACAACCAAATTAATTGAGTAGTTTTATCATTCCTATTTTGCAACTGCGGGTAGTGAGACTCAGAGAATATAAATGAAATCGTCCAGACTGAACATTGATAAGGAGTAGAGCCAGGAACCAGCCCGAAGAGTATAATTCTTACATGCTCCCCACCAAAATAACTCTAAAATTGGTTTGTGATGTAGAAGTTAGTCACTTACACTCATGCAAGTAAGTCACCATTTCATTTTATAGTCATAATAGTGAGGAAAGAAGATACTACAGGTATGCGTCCTAAGTTTTTAACTGATGCATTAAAAATTCAGAAGATGTAAAGAATAGTCCCTGGCAGAAGTGGTAATAGTCAAAGAGGCATGTAAAAATTTAGGAAAAGTTATTCTAATATTCCAGAATGAAAAAGGGAAAGGCAGGCAAAACAGAAATATATAAAACAAATATTAGAGATAAAAAGTCTAATTACAGAGAGGCTCTGCTTACGAGCTCTGAGGAGAGGCCCACAAGCGAGGACAAACAGGACCAGAGCATGTACCTATAGGAAGAGTGACAGGAGGCTGAAGGTTAGAATACAGTGAGGCTGAAAAATGCTAATGGTAATAAAAATGGTCCTTTTAGTTCTTTTGGGGCCAAGGAGTTTGTCAACGAAAGGGCAGACCCATTGCTCAGAGGTAATAGTGGAAACAATGCTAAAGCGTGTTCTAATTCTCTTTCTCCTCTTGTCTGCAGCTGGGAGAAGTATCTTCAACTTGAAATGGTGAAATAAACTAAAGAGCAGGCGCTGATGCCCATGATAAGAGAAAGAACTGTCATCAGTGAGTACCTGTTTTATGCCCATCTCTGTGTTCTGATGAAATCCCATAATAACTCAGAAAAGTAGGTGTTATGACCAGCAGCTCCTTCTCCCCTCCACTGCCACCCCCTCACGCTTTCGTCAGCACCTAGATTGCAATAGGAAGGAAATGTAGTAAAGGTAGTAAATCTATATTTCAGCGAGTCATTTGAGAAGGTGCTGATGAATTCCCTGATGATAAACTGGGAAAACGTATGTGGATAATGTTAAGATGAAGCAGTTTCACAATTAATTGAACAACTCGATGTATTGTCTGGGGACCCAGGTTTGCATCTGGATATGCCATTTATCAGATGGGGGACCTTGCTTACATTAAACTCTCGAAACTACAATTTCTCTCTTCTGTAAAACAATACTACTTACCTTATAAGTCAGTCATAAAGATTGTTAGATCATGTATATTAGTCATTTTGTAAGTTACAATGTATTACATGACAATAACTACTATTGATATTAGTAGTACTAATAGAGGGTCGTGAAACTTTGATCTTGACCCGATTTTATTAAAGATATGGATGAAAGCAGAGGAAACACTCTTATCAGATTTGCAGATGACACAGAGCTAGCAGGGAAAGCTGATATGTTTGATGAGTCATAATAATTCAGAGTTTATGCTAGAGTTAGGACAGTCATAATGATTTTGGCAGGCTGGAATATTTGAAAAGAACAATGAGAAAACATTTAGTAAGAATTAACTTTTATATCTGTTTGGCAAAAGCCAAAATTCCCCAAGGGCAGAATGAGGCTGCTGTTCATGCAAAGGAGGGTCTGGGCGGCTTGGTTGTCCTCCAGCCCAGGCTGCGAGAGCTATGTAAGGCGGCTACAGAAAAAAGCAATGGAATCATAGATCGTGTCTATGGAAGTAGAGGCCTAGCCTAGTACTCTTCTTGGGTTAGTACCCACCTGGAGCCATTTGCTTCATTCTGGAGAAGATATACAGAGGATGAGCAAGATTTTTAGTAAGTGACAAATGCTTGAAAGGATTGGAAGTGCCTGGGAAAGAAAATACATAGTGATAGTAATAATTACAATTTCAATTACTACAACCATAGCAGTAGCTAATATTTATTGAGTACTTATGTATCTAGAATTGTCGTTTATCTGTGTTATCTCATCCAATCCTCTCAGCAACCTTGTGAAGTAAGTAGCATTGTCACCCCTGCTTCCTATTTTATAGATGATAGAAGACTTAGGATAAATGGCTCACTCAAGGTTATATAGCTGGTGTATGAAGGAGCATATATTTCAACTCTGGTGTCCTTATCTAGAACAGTTACTTTTAGCTAGCTTGTTATGCTGCTTTCTAAGAGCTGGGGAAAGTAATCTAGCTAACTTGAGATGTTTGAAGGGCTATCATGTGGAAGAGGGACAGGCCCTTTATTTCATAGTTCTAGAAGGTAGTGCTAGTCCTAGGAAGTGTAACATTTGGGAAGGAAGGTTTAAGCTAGGCGTTAGAAAGAAGAATCTAACTGTTAGAGACTAAAGAGTGGGCTGTGTTGCAGAGCTTATTTCTCCAGCCCCTTTGCCAGGCAGAAGTCAGACGGTCACGTCTTAGGGTTTCTCTTGGTGCTCTGGGATTGTTGTAGGTAACCTCAACAAGTCCTTCAAAATTCTATAATTTTATTAGACTTGTTCTTGGCCAAAGGTATAAATCAGGACTCATAACTTCAAGTGGCAGGAACCCAACTAACTATAGCTAAAATATGTGGACTCTCTTAGAAATGAAAGGATACAACTGATTCTCAGTCATAATGGGACCAAAAACATGAAGTCTAAAAGACTCTCCAATTCTGGCCTCCACTCGGCTTTGTTAGCTTTCTTTCTTATCTTAATCCAATCCACCATATATCAGAAAGCATAGCCACTGGCAGCTCCTGACCTTTTTTTCCCACGTAATAGTTTCTATCACTAGAGATGGAATGTCTCTTTGGCGTCAAGGCAAAACAATACAAAAAACAACAAATCTTCACAAGCAAGGGTACAGATTGACCCAGTTTAAGAGTCTGCATCCTCTATACCACCAGTCGGAACAAGGAGAAGGGGGTTAGACAATGGCAAGTCTCATGGGAACAATGCAGACAGATCAGAAAAAGACTCATACTAAATCAAATGGTCCCCTATCTAAAAGGGAAATGATAGGAAGCTGGTACTCAAAAAGCATTAAGAATATCACAGGTTTAAAGGGTGAACATAAAGTTTAGGACTCAGGAGTCTCCACATTGATAACAATAATCTTTCTGAGACTATTTGAAAGGGGTAGTCACTGTTAAGGCTGAGTGTTTGGCACCTGTCATGTGCTCGGCACTGAGTTAGGTGCTATGCTGGGTACAGAAGGACCTTACAGTTGAACGGGATGGAGGACTGAGTGCATTCTGAGAAATACTTAAAATATAATTATATAGAAGATTGCCTCATCAATGATCTCATTTACAAATAGATCTCACGTTAGGTTTAAATCAAAGCTAGCCTCTCAATGAAACTCTCAATGATTTAGAAATAGCCCAGACTGCAGAAATCTGTATTCACTTGTTCATTCATTCATTCATTCATTCATTCATTCACTCATAAGCACTTATATACTCACCATTGCTTTGGACATTCTATATGGCAATAAAAGTGGTACAGTCAGTTTCCTTCCCTCTAAATGCTTACCTGCTATTTTCTCTGCCTGGAATATTCTTCACCTCACTCCCATCTCCCATTGCTATCATTTCCTTCTACTTAACTTCTGTTCAATTTTTAAGATACCTACCTTGACTCTCTCACCTGGGTTAAGACACTGCTGTATGCTCTCATAGCGGTCTGGGGGCTCCCTTTTTGGAAAGTTATCATACTTGTAATATTTTTACCCAAGGTGTATCTTCTTTAGTAGAATGAAAGTCCCACGAAGACAGGGCCATGCTTGTTCTGTTCAGTACGATGTCTAGAACAGTGTCTCAAAAATAGCAGGAACTAAATATTCATTAATTTGGTAGATACTTATTGAGCATCTGTGTGTCAAGCATTGCTCTTGGCACTGAGGACACAAAAGGAAAAACATAGACATGGTCCCTTCCTTGAAGGAGCTTATATGTTAGTCAGAGTTGACTTAATCATAAAAGTGTAACTCGAACTCATTTCTCAGAAGAAATAAGTGCCAGAGATGAAGTGACTTGAGTCAAGCCACATAGGGAATCTGAGTAGTACATTGTTGTTAATTTCCTCTTACATACTTGCTGCTTCTCTATGTGCATTTCACAAAGTACAGGTGGGTGTGTGAACTTCTGTTTAATCTAGTCTGTGAATGCCAGCAGGATGTTGAGGGTATCGTGAGCTGACGGAGTGGAGATAAACATGTAGAAATGAACATGGTTTTTATGTGCATGGAATGTTAAAGGTTAAGTCAGTACAGGCAGCCAGCTTTGGTGATTTCTCAACCAATTCTCTCATGGCTCCTACAAGAGTGACCGTCATATCCTTTATTTTTGCTTGCAGAACCTTGACATCTGGAGTCACTGGGAAAGTAGAAGTACTGGCATCAAAGGTGGCCGTATTGTTAGGGTTTAGTCAGAAACTGCTAAGAGCTCAGTCCTGAGCAGGGAGTTGCAGGAAGGGACTAACATGGATTATTATTGAGAAAGTAGAAGGGCTTTTTAGGAGATGGTGTATAAAGCAAGGAGATTTTTATAATAAGAGTGTATGAACAGCAAAGAAATAGCTCGCTCGAGTAAGGGGTGTATGTTGAACAATGAAAAATAATATGGGACAGGTACGGAATGGAGTCCTTGGAAATAGAAGAAATGGCTGTTTCTAAGAATGAAGAGAGAATGGGGTTTAGATTTCGGTTGATTTCTAACTAATCAAATGGGCTTCTAAGTTTAGAACCAGGAAGGACTCCCATAAGAACTGTACTGGGGTTCTTTCTCCAGCTGAGGAACTGTCCTGGAAGGATATGGAGAAATCCTCTCATCCGTTCATACTCACATGATAGAAGCCAGTCTCTGGACGGGTTGTCATGTCAGGTAACCACACGTCTCCTCAAGTCAAATGCACCCCCACCTCCACCCAGAGCTGAACTGACCCATCAGTGGAAACACATCGGGGAAAGCTGTCACCCTCGCCATCCTAACCTGAGGAATGGCAGGGCCTGCACAAGGTTCTCTGTGATTCTGCTCTCAGCGGAGGCCACACTGGCTCGGGAATCTCACCCATTTCACCCCAAATCTGCAAGAAAGCACCTCAGTCCGGAATAACCACCTTTTAAAAAAGCAGCAACTTATGTCGATGTGATCTGAAATCCTTTGGCAATTTAAAGAAATGCTCTACCGAGGGCTATTTGTTAAGACCAGCAGTCAGCTTCTGTGATGGAGAGGTAGAAAAGATTATTTTGTTGTTTTTAAACAATGTGAGTTCAGAGAATGAGCTGCAGTGGCTTGGGGCTGTGTGGGGGGAAGGAAAGTCAGAGAAAGCCATGCATACAACGTCTTAAAGAAAACGTTTTATTTTAAAGTGTTAAATACCATCACCAGAATGAATTTGACTTACATTAGTTGGTGTTCATTACAGGACTAATCGACCCTTTATTTTTTCCAACTGGAATTCCCTTTACTTTTAAAACATACTATGTACAGGGCAGCGATGGTCACTGGAATAGTGCTATTTACATGACTAAACCACAAGTTGAGGTGTAGATAGGTGAAAATTAAAAAAAAAATACACCAACTTTTAAGTAAATACTGCATAATAACGAGTATGTACAAATATTCCATACAGTCATGTCCTTCTTATTAAAATTAGAAATAATTTATATAGGAATATGCACAAAAGATTATGTGACTGCATCTTAGTATCAGGAAAATGGTAAACGTTTATTCTAAGGGAGAGTATAGACACTCTAGGTCTATTAAATCAATTGTTGCTGGTACACAAGTGTCTAAATTATTTCAATAAAGTTTTATTCATTCATTGAACAACTCTATCCGGGTCCATCAGAGATCTCAGAACGTCAATACACAGTCTCAGTGTATTTCATATTGCACCACATAAAGAGAAGGCATTTTTAGTGATACTCATTTTAACTTTTGCACCATATCAAACATGATAGTTTTCAATGGTCAGCAGTGAATTTAAAAAGGAATAATAATAATAATAATAATAATAATAATAATAATAGAAATAATAATAAAGTATTTTTTGTGCATGGCCTTGAAGAAATGTTATGTATGTGGATTTCAAAAGTAATTGCAAGAAACTAAAGTCAACCAATAAGAATGTGTCATCAAAGTGTACATTAAAGAAACAGAAAGTATGGGTGATTTATTACATTAACCAGTGACTTTTCCTCTAAGAAGGAGAACTTCAGAGAAATTTGACCTTGAGCACCACCCAACGGTAACAACTGGCTGTCAAACCAAAGGCAGGGGTTTAACTTCCGGGAATTTGCATGTAGACTTTTGGTGATGGCATCAAAGAACTATTGATAGGCAGACTGACTTTCTTTGAGTCATCTAAAAATTAGAGCTTTAAAATTATTTGTCGTAAATTCATGTTTACTATATTTCTTTAGAAATATAATTTGTGAAAAATTGAATTTTACTACAGAAAAGTGAATTAATAAACAGCCCTGTGTTTCAGGGCTCCAAAGTTTCAGCAGTGTTTCCATTCACATAGTAAATGGAAATTGGCTAAAGAAATCGTTTTAATTAATTAAAAACAAAACCTAAGACCTTCTAGAAATAATACTTTAACCCCTGTATGAATAATGCTGGTGCTAAAAACAAATGTGTTAGACATTACAATGGCCACGTGATTTTAGAATTTTTTTGTAAACTGAACTTTGAAGGTGAAAATAAAATTACCATGCACTGTACAGTAAATTGCAAAAGTTCAAATATCTTCTTTATTAAATACATGCTGACTTACTTTAATGCACTCCCAAGTCATGTTGCAAAATCCTTTTCAACATGCTTGAAATAAAGAAAGCTCTTACATAGTTTTTTTTCCCCTTGAGAAATTCATAAATTCAGAAGCATTTACAGCTCTGAATCAAACGTGGGTATAAGACAGTATATCATGTCAAAAACGTGTTATTTTTTAGGCTAATGTTCACTCTGGTAGGGAGAAAGAAAATAAAAGATTAAAGGAGGGAGAAGAGGAAAAGTGAGATAGAGGAAGAAAGATGTGAACAATGCGCACATACTGAACTTCATTGGATTCGTATCTTTAACATGGAAATAAATCGAATATATACTTGTCACATAAAGAGAACTTTATCTTCTAGAAAGTATTTCATTTGTAATGTCTGCCAAAACACAGACTCCGATTAAAGAATAAACATGGTGTGTCTTTGTATCACCCTGTTGCATTCTCGCCCCGTTTTTAAAACCATGCACTAGTGAAATTTATTTTTAAAAATAATATAAATTTTTGAAAATGGCTGATTTTTATTTTATTTTATTTTTTTGCAAGTTGCAGCCCCAAGAAAATAATTTAAGTATTCAGCTAATCTGTGTCCATGCAAAAAAAGTTTCTTTAGTTTCATTCAGTACAGTGTAGCCACAGAATTTTGTTTTTCAGAGTCCAGCACATCTTGGCCATAGTGAATGACGTGCCTGCTGGGGCTCTGAGGTCTGCCACTGTCCGCGCTGGACCGGCTGCTCCTGGTCACCGTCCACAGGAGCCGATGTCCTGTCCTGGACCACTTCTTTGGTCTCCTGCTTTTCACCTGACACTTCCTGGGACTTTACTCCTTGACTGGTAACGTGGCTTAATGGCTGTATAGCTCCATTTCTGTGGCATAACCGCGCTTTGGGGTCAGAGAAATGAAGAAAAAGGAACGATAAAAATATAAAGGTGCCATTGAAAAGGGCTTTTTTGTTGCATGAAACTGACTGATTCTTTGAGATTAATCCATGGCTTCGGATTGGACCAAAACTTGAGTATTAATTGAACTCCAAACCTGACAGTTCTTCACAGCTCCGCTCTGTCGCCTGAGGGCCTTCTTTAGGGCACAATGTGTGCAACTTCCTCTGAGAACACAGGATCGCTTCGTATCCCTAGAAACAGGCTCAGAAGACACAACATTAAGCATGCAGTGTTACCAGGGTTTGCGACCTGTGATTTTTTTTTTTTTTTGTAACGCTGGTTGCTATGACAACAGTTTTACAGCTGCTATGAACGAGAGTAGGAAGGTCCGGTTGAACTTTCCAGGGATGACTGGGAAGCTCTTCTTGTCAGAGGGGCCAAGGTTGGATCTACTAGGGAGGAAGGGGGGAAGAGTTTGAACCATCCAATCACCATATTGGATAGCTCCAGTTCATCTAAAAGTATCTGGGCCACTCCCATAAAAGATTTGTGATCCATGCGGCCGTAATCTCCCCAGACAATGATCTGTTGGTAAAATAAAAAGGAGAGTGATGTCAGTATAATAACGTACTGGAAAACTTATAAACTAAAACATATTCAATTAATGTGCTGACATCAAACATCAAGTAAAACAGTTGTATTTAATGCTAGAATAGTTGTCTTTATAACAACTGGAATCCAAAGATATACTAGGAAAACTGTATAGAGTGTGAAGACCATAAGTAGTCCAGGGAGACTGGAGTATATATGTGATGGGGGTTTGCAAGTCTACACTTCAGTTTAAAGGAAGCAAAGAATGGTGTCTATAGCTTTATAACACTGGCCATTGCTCTGAAGTTTCCCAAGAATTTCAGCTGTGAGCAATCCGAAAGAGTATGATAAGAAAAGATTTTGGATACAAGGTTTGACTCCATGAAAATACTTTCTTAGGTAAGGGATAAACAATTCAGTAAATACCTGTAAAACCTTTCCTTGGGGGCTCTCTTCAAAAGATAACAGCTGCTGGTAAAGGGGTTCCAGCGTTTTTCTTGCCACTTTTGTTTTCTTTTTGGCTATGCAGACTCCATTATCTAACAGATACACCTTTACATACGGTGCTTGGGAAAGAAAATACAGAGGAGAGTTAAGTGATGAGCTGTCATGGGTGACATCGGCAGCTGCTTAATCTTAGGCTGAAAGAGTGAGCGATCCAAAGTCAGTGGCCTTTTCACATGATGTCAAAGTTGTTAAATAAACCATAGATGATCAAGAGCCATTCAAGTAGTTTTAGGCAACGCTGACTCAGCCTCTGAGTTGATTACTATTTTGTCATCAACTGGTTATATGGATTTGAACTCTGCATCAAATAAGGTGAACTGCTTCCAGTCCCTAACAATATTCAAGAGAGATGTCTTACTCAGTCTTTCATTTATCGATACTTAAATCTAATTAAACATGCTTGAAACTATATTGTTTTATTCACCCAACACCACAAATCTCTTACTGATCACTCAAAAAAGTTTGTTTATTGATGGTGGCATGGGTACACAAGGGTGAGGTTTGATGTAATACGTTCAGATTAGCTGGGAAGAGGCAACTAATTATGAATCCCATGGCTTGAAATTTATCTGATAGACTTCATAAAAGTATTTTCATGCATGCAGAAATTATGATATTCTCTATAGCAGAGTGAGTTGACTAGCTCCAAGACCTTTATACACACTTGCCTTAATCACCACTACAAGGTTGTACAATAGGTCATATACATTATAATGCATAATTTCTGCAAGGATAGGAGAGTTAAAATATTCAAAAATACAGTCAGTCACTGGAGGTGCTGAATGAGAAACCAAGTTTCAGAATCCTCAGTAATTGTTCTATATGTCAGATCCAATGAGCTATACTTCTCTGCACGACACATCTGGAGTCTGGCACTTTCTATGCTGCAAGCACCTTAGTACGTACCTTCAGTACGAAATGTGACATCAAAACCTATATAATAATAAAGGTTTTATATATTTATTATAATATAATAAAAACCTATGTAGGTGCCTCATTTTCTTTATATACTACAGGAAAGAAGAGTCTTATAATGAGAATGTCCTGGGTACAAAGGCTCATGCTCCATTGGGGCCTGTATCTATTTTATTCTAATTCTAAAACTAAGAATTTCTGAGGAGAATTTTGAAGCTCCAAATAAATTGAAGAATAACACAAAACACCAGGCAATGAGAAAAAAAATTTCTTATGTACATGTACGAAATGAACAAAGTACGGCAGCTGTCACTCTTCAGCGACTTCTCCTGCCCGTGTCCTTATTCCGCAACTTGGATCATTCCCACCAGACCACCCTCAATGACCATCACTCGAGAGGCACACATGAACTGCTGCTAATGGTATCCTTGGTTATATAAAGACAAGGTTTTCAGCAGCTAATCGAAAACAAAGTCTCTGAATTAAAACGTGCGGCTTATGAACGAGAGTAGAAGAATCTCTCTTGTTTTTACCTGGCAGTGTCTTGGAACCTGGTTTTACAACGAGGCCACGGGCCCGAATGATTTCCACCTCCAACTGTCCCTTTTTGTCCATCATTCCTACCTGAATGTCACCTATGGTATGTGAGGAAGAAACAGGATTTAATATACAAATGCAGTGAGGAAAATGCTGTGCCAAAGACCTTGGTTTAATATCATTTCATCATTTCTCATTTAGTTTCTAAATTCATTATATTTAAAATTTTAACAATGATATGTCACTTTAAAAAGCATATAAATTAAGTGGAAAAAAATTAATTGGAGATTTTTTTAAATCTTAAAATCTAAGATACACATTCCTACTTGACAGTACCATTAAAGATCTCATGAAATTAGTGAATGTGATTTTCAGTAACATAAAAAAACAATGAAATCATGTGATAGAAATTCTTACCCATTGCAGGTGTAGCCAGAGTCTGACGCCCCACTAGCTGGGCAGGGCCAAGGCCATCCAGAAAATCGCTGAACTGGCTATCGGAGGCCAAACGGACACCAGGGAAAATCAGACTAAAAGCAAAAAACAGACAGGATTAAACCCTTAACCCCGTTCACATTCAGGCAGCTCAGGTTTCCCTGTGGCCCCTCCCTGGGGCGGGAGCAAAAGGTAGCACTTTCTTTACCACGGACATTAATTGGACCCTACACCCCACTCCACCTCCACGGCTCTCTGCTCATTCTTGGAGTTGTCTTTCCTCATCGTTATGGACTGAACTGTGCTGCCCCCCTCCATTCATCTGAGGATGGCTTAACCCTCAGAATGACTCTATTTGGAGATAGGGCCTTTAAAGAGGTAATTAATGTTAATTGAGGTAATAAGGGTGGGGCCTTAAATATGACTGGTATCCTTATAAAGAGAGGAAGAGACACCAGGGGTATGCATGCACAGACCAAAGACCACGTGAGGACACAGCGAGAAGGCAGCCATCTGCAAGCCAAGGACGGAGGCCTCGGGAGAAACAAAACCTGCCGACACCTTGATCTGGTGCTTCCAGCCCTCCGCAACCATGAGAAAATAAATTTCTGTTGTTTAAGCCACGCAGTCTGCGGTATTTTGCTATGGCAGCCCTAGCAAACTCATGTGCTCTCTTTCTCTCATTAGTTACATCAAATACATCCATAAATCTCATTGGCTCTACTGTCAAAATACAACAAGAAAATCTGACGTCACTAATGCTACCACTCTGGTCCAAGCCATCGTTTTCTACCTTCCATATTCCTGCAACGGCCTTCTGATTGATCTTCCTGTTGCCACCTTTATTCCCCGCCCCCACAGCAGTCAGAATGATCTGTCTGAATTGAAGTCAGATGTCAGGCCTCTGCTCAAAATCCTCCATTGGTTTCTCATCCTTCTCGAAGTAAAAGCAAAGTCCTTACGCTATGTAGAGACTATACAAACTGCCCGCCCTGCTCTCAATTCCTGTCTGCTACCATCCCTGCCCTTACCGCACAGTGCTGCCTTCCTGCTGCTAACGCGGGGCAGGTTTCGGCCTCAGGCCTCAGTCTCTCTTCAGCCTGTTATGTTCCTCCCTGGAATATCCGTTTGCTCACTAACTTTCTTCAGATCTTTACTCACATGCATCCTTTTCCCTGTCTACGCTACATAAAATCCTACCCGTACCCTCTATTATCTCTCTTCCCATCTTTATTTTTCACCTTAGTACTTATACCACCTAACCCACTATACATTTTACTAATTTTTCTTGTTTAGTGGCTATCTTGCCTATTTAGTGGCTATCTTGCCTATTTAGTGGCCATCCTGCCTATTGTTTAGTGGCTATCTTGACTGTAAGTTTGGTGAAGGTAGGTTTTTTTCTCTCCCCTATTTTGTTCACTGATGCATCTCTAGCACCTAGAACTATGCCTGGCATATTGTAAGCACTTAATGAATGGTTACGCTCAATCGATTAAAACGAAGCCTGGAAACGTGTCTCAGTTTCTATAGTACCAAGAGCCCACGGTCTAACTACCGACGGATCTGGGCTCCCGGGTACGGCTTATATCTCCAACGCATAGCACAATGCTTAGAACACTAGAAGCTCTAAGTTGAATGAATCTATGAGCTTTCATCCCATTTCTCCAATAAGACTATAAACATCTGGTGTACAGGGGCCATAGTTTAAAAATTTTGATATACATAACAGAATCTAACATAGTGCTTTGCAATGATGAGTGCTAAGTGCACATTTACTCTTTA
>NW_011889003.1:2069300-2102377 GCF_000151845.1 Pteropus vampyrus | reverse complement strand
GGGGCGGGAGCAAAAGGTAGCACTTTCTTTACCACGGACATTAATTGGACCCTACACCCCACTCCACCTCCACGGCTCTCTGCTCATTCTTGGAGATGTCTTTCCTCATCGTTATGGACTGAACTGTGCTGCCCCCCTCCATTCATCTGACATGGCTTAACCTTCAGAATGACTCTATTTGGAGATAGGGCCTTTAAAGAGGTAATTAAAGTTAACTGAGGTCATAAGGGTGGGGCCTTAAATATGACTGGTATCCTTATAAGAGGAAGAGACACCAGGGGTATGCATGCATAGACCAAAGACCACGTGAGGACACAGCGAGAAGGCAGCCATCTGCAAGCCAAGGACGGAGGCCTCGGGAGAAACAAAACCTGCCAACACCTTGATCTTGTACTTCCAGCCTTCCGCAACCATGAGAAAATAAATTTCTGTTGTTTAAGCCACGCAGTCTGTGGTATTTTGCTATGGCAGCCCTAGCAAACTCATGTGCACTTAATGAATGGTTACGCTCAATCAATTAAAACGAAGCCTGGAAACCTGTCTCAGTTTCTATAGTACCAAAAGCCCACGGTCTAACTACCGACGGATCTGGGCTCCCGGGTACGGCTTATATCTCCAACGCACAGCACAATGCTCAGAACACTAGAAGCTCTAAGTTGAATGAATCTATGAGCTTTCATCCCATTTCTCCAATAAGACTATAAACATCTGGAGTACAGGGGCCATAGTTTAAAAATTTTGATATACATAACAGAATCTAACATAGTGCTTTGCAATGATGAGTGCTAAGTGCACATTTACTCTTTAGTTGATTCTCTATCTCTTTTAAGACATTGTTGATCAACATCGAATTTATTTCTTCCTCCAACCTTAATTCCCAAATATACGGTTAATCCAGACATTTTAATGTTTCCATAAGTATCCCACATTACCTTATTTATAAATGCATAGAAACCATATACATCTCTTGTGTATTGATATACACACATACATATATATGTAAACACACACACACACACACACACACACACACACACACACATAAAACCATGCTAGACCAATAAGCCTTAGGGTATATCATCAGTACTCTGCCAGCAGCTCCTATGGCCTCGCATCAGTGAACGGGCTACAGATACGTTGTCTAAACATCTGATGTTTTCATGGGGATGACAGAATGGTCAGTAAGCCCCTTTCCTCTATGTATGTCCTTCATGTACACATCTATGGACCTGCGGTTGTTAATTACTGTTAATTTGTTGGTGACAAGGCTACATAATTTTTATAACTGCTTAAAAAATATCTCAAGCACAGCTGATTCAAGGGGAAGCGACATGATAACTACACAGGGGAAAGGCTCACCAACTCTCTCTGTGGCATTTCTTTTTGGCTATTCCGTTGGTCTGAACTGTTTGTTACTGCATGGAACGAAGTATGTATCAGCATTCTATACTTTTTAGTAATAACTCTTAGATAGAAGATTTTAAAAACTAACACTGTTCACGTGGAGTGGCATGCATACCTATTATTTTTGTGCTTTTATATATTATTTCAAGCTAGGGAAAATTTTTATTTGCATGTATTGTGAAAGTCACACTTTAGCATGTTGCCATTAAAGCAAAAACATTTTGTTCCCAAACCTATTTCCCTTGATGTAAGAAGCTAGATATGTCACATTTCTCAGTGGCAGGAGAGCAAATGTCCTCTTCTCAGCCAATCGACCAGTGAAAATTAAAATGGCGCTGTAGAGTGTGTGAGTTCGTGAAAGTGGAGAGAGTGAGACAGAAAAGATGGCCTCGGGCAAAGCATGGAAGAGATGCGCATCATCGCCGGCCTCACTCACTTTCCTTCTGAGCTATAGCTGTTCATGCTGCCATCTGTGGACTCTCGGCTTGCCTGTCGAGTCATCCAGTTCCTCATTTCCACAGCCAGGCCCGTCTCTGTACTTCTTTGGACAGTGCTCCGTAGCTTTTTACCTCCTGCTTCTGCAAAGACAGAAAACAAAAGGGGTGATAGCTTTGTTATCACCATCTGGTGACAAAAAGTGTCAGCCAACGCTTTGAGGTCCACAGATGAAAAGAACTGCATATATGCAAAGTGCTCTTATTAAGGAGAAAGAGGAAAAAAAGGTATTTCAAACAATGTCTTGTCGAGTGGGATGAAAATTTTCTTCAAGAAGTACAAAATACCATTGTTTTGTTTCCATTTAAAACAGTGTTTGAATTGGTAACAAAAGGAACTCAAGGGTTCAACCTAAGGAAAATAAACTTTGTTTTTATTGTAATATTTAAATGCAAGATCAATTTACACCTGTCTTTTTTCTTTTTCCTTTGTTTTTGACATAGTAAAAGAACTAGGCCTTTACATTATTTCCAAAGAACAGGTGGTGAGTCATCCTCAATTCTAGCCTTAATTTTCACAAGAAAATTTGTCTTTGTGGGGTGATTGATATTAGAAGGCAAAGAAAGCTATACAAAGGAGACAGATCTGTTTGAGAATAGTTTAACATCTGTTGGTAACTTTCAGAGATTCTCAAAGGGAATACAAAAACTCAGCAATGCCATGTGAAAGAGCTTTTTAATTTTTGGTCATGCATAGCCATGTCCTCAAGGATCGTTAGTGGTTTGGATAGGAGGATTACTTATAAAAAGCAACTGGAAGACTAAATAGGAAACTGAGTCAAGTACCAGACGTGACAAAGGTAAGTGCTATCTAGAGAAGTCAGGGAGGAAAGAGTTTCGCAAAGGGAATGGGCAGATTGGAACCCAAGAAGAGGCAGAAGAGTGCTACTGCCAAGGGAGATAGCGCGGACAAAGGCGTGAAGCTAAGAAGGACCAATAACTAAAACATATAGAAGAGAAAGGGTGAGGGTGGGTCAGACAAGAAACTGAGCCCAACTTATAAACGGCCTCACATGCTGCTATGTGCAGCTAAGAGACTACTAAAGTTGGAGCAACACGGTGACAATCCAAATTGTCTATATTAATTTACTTCTTCTCAGGCCTAAATATTTATCCACATTGACCAGGTATATCATTAGTTTTTGGGGATTTGGTAAGCTCTTTTAGCGCCTGGTATTAATAATTTCATTTTAGATTAATAAACAGTTATTGATCTTGTCAGTGACTTGTTGAAATCCCTTTTACCAAGCTGCTTATATTTGCTCACCATTTTGAAACACTGTTTTAAATTTCATCTACTCTCCGCTCCCTACTTTAATGCACATCGAAATGCTTTAAAAAGCATATATAATCCAAGGCTGGTACTTTAGATAATTGATAATAAACATGTTGTACTGATATAAATTTAGGACAATAGAGAGCATCCCCCAGTGATGAGAAAAAACTCTTTTTGACAGAAGAATGTTACTTAAGAAATGTAAAAGGAATAATAAATTTTTTAAATGACCAATTTGTGACCTCCAGTGGAATAAATGAATCGAATAAGGCACATCAGTGGATGCTAACACCATTAGATGAAAGGACAGTCATAGGAAAGAAAAAAGAAAAAAAATCGTAACACAGATTAGTTCCACTTGTCAAAGGAAAACATACTTTAACACTGGGAGACCTGACTATCACCATCTTAATCAAGAGATCAAACTCAGCAGCACTAATAGTAGTGTCTCCTGACATAAAATACACAGTATCATATGTGCCGCCTGATACAAAATACACGGTATCACCTATCGAGTTGTTATGGACAAAAATATACAACCTGTTTCTCATCAGATCTTTGGAATCAACATCTAGTTTTCAAAAATACAGAAGATAGACTAACAAGATAAATGACACAATAAAAAGAAATCAGACAAACTCAGAACATGGAATTTTGTTCAAGAGAATTGACCTAGTCTCTTAAAACAGTCAATATCATTAAGGTAGGTAAATTGTTCCAGGTTAAAAAATATCACAAAGATGTAACCATTAAATGCTATGAGTATTGATTGGTTTCTTTTTGGGGAGAACAAAAAACAAAACAAGAAACTCCAAAAGCAAAACACTCTAAAAGCAATTCTGGACAAGCAGGCAAACTTTGAATATAGATTGGATATTAGATGAGTTTAGAAAACTGTTACTTTTCCTAGGTAGATAATGGTATGTATTACAAAAAAATGTCCTAATCATTCCAAAATACATGCTGAAGTATTTAGACCTGAAATGTTATATTGCCTGCAATTTCAAATGGCATAGCAAAAATTCATAAAACAAAGAAGATGAAATATTTTTTTAAAAAGGATGGGGATGAAGAATAGACCTTGGTATTCATACATTTAATATTCAGGATTTTATTTTAGAGTGATTCCTAAATGTCCACACTAAAAAGTAATAAAATTTTGTTCAGGTGTGAACTGGAATCACGGAAGGTGCTAGGCTGGCCTCTGCATGTGGCCTTGCTGTTCACTTCCTGTGAGGAATGCCTGTGTTAAAAATCTCCATCAAGTGAGACTCACAACTTCTGTGAGGTCTGAAAATGTGGAATGCAGGTGTGTACGGGAAACAGGACTGTCAAAGGCAGTGAGATTCCCGAAGGTCTCAGGACACAGACACTGCAACGTCAAAGAACCACCGTCTTTCATTTCATGTCTGACTCTATCATAGCAAGAGCGATGTGAAAACCTGCCATTACAGGGTGGTGAGAACTAGCTACCATTTGTCAAAGAACAAACAGCACGACAAGCATGTAATCTCTTTGTTTACAGATTGCTTTTTACATGTGTCCTCTTCAGAACAATTCTAACAATCTCATTTCACAGAGACAGCCTCCGACGGCCCCAGGAGGTTACACAATTCCCTGAAGCCACACAGAAAATGACAACCAGAGTTTACGAATAGTCCCCAGACTCCAAATTCTCTGCTATTCACAGATTTGTTGTCTGAATATAACCAACGGGTCGTTTGTGCAGCTGTCCATGGAGATGGTACTAAGCTAACTCTGTAACTGCACGTGAAAGGCTCTTTGAGAAGCTGGTGGGGTAGAAGAGAGGCACAGGGAAGGGGTCAGGCCCTGGTGTCAACCCGTTTCTCTTTGAACTCCCACTCTGCCACATACAAGCTGGGTGATACTGATTAAGTTACTTATCCTCGCTGTCACTCAGTTGTCTCAGATTGTGAAATGGCAATGATAACAATGTTTATGTCGTAGAATTTTTGTGAGGATTAAGGAAAATAATATATTTAAAATGTTTAGGATAGGTCTTATATATAGAAAATCGGTAATTAATGGTACTGTTATCACTATTACTACCACACAGGGAATCAGGAAACATGTATTTGAGGCCAAACTCTACCACCCAGCCGCTGGCTCTGTGGCCCTGCCTGAGTCATAGCCCTGCTCTGAGTCTCTGGCTCCTAATTTATGAAAAAAGCAGGGGAGGGAGAGGGTGACAGGTGATCTCTGAACAATCTGAGCTCAAAGTCTTTGAGTTTGTGTCGTACGTGTATGACAAAGACCATGATTAACAGCATACGCTGAGGAGATAATGCTACTCATTGTCACCTGATGGAATCAAAGCATTCTAGGCATTCTTATACATGCTGAGCATTTATTAACGGCTCTTTAAAATATATATTTTAAATGTACTTTTATCTGATACATTTATAGACTTACTTAAAAAGTAAATGTATCTTTCAGTACCACAAATCCTTTGCATCACACAATAAAAGAAATTTAACCTAAATGTAATTCACTACGGTGATTCACAAATGGTGTTCCAAATGCTCTATCATGTTATTCAACCTAAAAACTGAATCTGTATAACACTGAATGTCTACATAAGGTAAGTGAGGTAGAATTCTAAGATGGCCCCCATGTTATCTTACTTTACATGGCAAAAGAAATTTTGCAGCTGTAATTAAGGTTACTAGTCAGTTGAACTCAATATAGGAAGATTATCTGAGTGGGCCTAACATACCCACATGAGCCATTGAAAAGCAGAGTGCTTTCTCTGGCTGGTTCCAGAAGTCAGTCAGGAAGATATGAAGCACAGGAAGGATTCGGTGCACATTTGCTGGCTTGAAGAAGGAGGGAGACTCTGTGGAAAGGACCTGAGAGCAACCTCCAGCTGGCCTGGATGACAGTCAGCAAGAAAACAGGGACCTCAGGCCTATCCAACCGTAAGGAACTGGATTCTGCCGACAACCTGAATGACCCTGGAAGCAGATATCCTTCAGAGTCCCTGTTCAAGAACTCAGCCCAGCCAACACCTTGATTTCAGCCATGTGATACCCTAAGCAGAAAACCCAGCCATGCCATGCCATGCGTGACCTACAGAACTGTGAACTAATAAATGGGTGTTGTTTTAAGCTGCTAAATTTGTGATAATTGTTAAGCAGCAATAGGTAATTTTTTAGATAATTTTTCTGAAGGAGAGATCTATGAAAATAATTTATTGTAACCATAGGTGGACCAATTGAAATTATTTGTAAGAATTCAATAGCCATGAAAAAAAAAACATATATATATTATACACATACATATACATACACAGGTGTAATAAGTGTGTGTGTGTTTGTCAAGATATTTAATAATACTCAGGTAGTAAACTACAGAACTAAGGCCCAGATTATGTTTTAGAGCCCTTAAATCACTCATTCTCCTGTTAGTTATTTTAAACCAAAATGCATTTGGAAGAGATGCCTGCAGGTAAAAATCAAGTTCTTGAATTGCAAAACATCGCAGGCAGAAAGCCAACGCAGGAGGTGTCCCTGTTATTCTGCTCTGGTTAGTTTGATGACTCATTTACTTGGCACCCTCTGCATTCAAAGAAAGCCACTTGACTAAATAAACAACTGAGGGTCAGTTTCCCTAACCGATATCTAAAAAACCTGAAAACCCTGAGTGACTTGACCACAGAAATCGAAAGGTCTTTTCTCATTGGAAACTCTCCTAAGCCTCAAGATGAGGCTCACAATGAAATGCCAAACAATAGCCTGGTGACCTCCTTCCAAATCTTGTGTCCACAAAACCCATTCTTGCTTGCTCTCACTTGGACGGTCACTTCTATTGCAGACAGACTCAGTCAGAATTTTCTTGTTAATATGGGAAATGATACATGGAAACAGGCTAAAGACAGGTTGGTAGACTCTGAAAACTAACTTTTTTTAGTTTTGCCCATCATTATGTGCTCAATTACAGGCACTATTTTTGTATTTTATTCAAAGTTACCATTTTCCAGGATGAGTATTATTTAGAGAAGCCATTGTGTATTAGCATTTAAAGAATTTATAAAGTGCATTAAAAAGTAGAATTTCTAAAATTACTGATTCATAGAATTCAGAAGCTATCTTAGGAATCCAGCGTACCTTTGTACTTTATGTATTCCCTTACTGCAGCATTGATAAAACTGAAGTCCAGAGTGGCTACTTCCTCTTTAGATTTTCATCTTTAAATTGCACTCATCTTTTATTGCACTTTAACTTGCTTTCACCTTGCTCCTCTAATTCCTCCAATTTTCTAGTATAAGAATTGCCTGCAGCATTCTTCCCAAACTCCATGGTGGCCACCGTGGCCAAAACCACCCATCAGCGGATTTTATATCAAGACGTGAAAGAGGCTGATTTATTTACTTATTTGGCCTCGCAAGACCTCAGTATGGGAATACTCATGAGTAGATTATTATAAAATTGCATATAAAAGCTTGTGCACATATATTTTTATGTTTTTTAGAGCTTCTAACTATATAAATATAATTCAAACCTCTAGAAGTCTAAACAAAACAGGGACAGCTATCTGACAATTTATTTTGAGCTTATCCAGGATAGGCATTAACAATTAAAATAAAATAGAAATTAATAAAACAGTTGATTTTCAAGTTGTTTCAGAATTTAACACAAATTCATTCATTCCAACAGCCGTTACAACTATTTTGAAAGTTACAGTTAATAGCTAAATACAGTCAACTACAAGTAGAGATCACAATTATGGTAGGTATTAGGGCTGTTTAAATATATTTACTTTTATCTCCACCTCTGAAGTGTGGTCATGTGATTTGCTTGCCCAATGAAGTGTGAGCAAAACTGGCCCATATAACCTCAGGGCAGAAGCTTCAACAACTGATGTGTGACTCACCATGTCCCCTCTCCTCTGTGTAGAACAGATAGCAACAGGTGCCTCCATCAGCCTGGGTCCCTGAGTACAGCCACAAGTATGGCTCACAATGGACATGGAGCTAGAGACATGAATTTTTTGTGTGAAGCCACTTATACTTTTGATGTTTCTTGCTACAACCTAACCTATTCTAACAGATACACATGTAACAGTCATAAGATAGTAAGTATTCCATTTTACAACTAAAGGTTTTAAAGTTTTGTTATTTTTTCCCTTTTCACCATCATTAATATATTGACTACTTTGAATACAGTTCTGTTAATAAAAACTGCATTTGATATTCTATTTTATAAATGCTTTCATAGTTTTTGTTTTATAAGTAAAAAGAAAATATAATTATTATTTTTAAACTTCAGACTTATTTTAAACATTAAAATAATTTTAAATAAACTTTTAATTTTAGAATAGTTATAAATTTACAGATGGTACAGAAAATTGTGAAGATGGTATAGAAAATTCTAGTATACTTTATACCCAATTTCCTCTATTATTAATATCTTATGTGGTTATGGTACATTTGTCACAATTAATGAACTATTATTGATATATAACTATTTACTAAAGTCTGTACTTTAC
Source organism: Pteropus vampyrus (assembly GCF_000151845.1). Classification (NCBI taxonomy): domain Eukaryota; kingdom Metazoa; phylum Chordata; class Mammalia; order Chiroptera; family Pteropodidae; genus Pteropus; species Pteropus vampyrus. Next base: position 2,093,695 of record NW_011889003.1, on the reverse strand, counting down.
ATTTCCTTAATTTTTACCTGAAGTTTTTTTTTTTCCTGATCCATGATGTTACGTTACATTTAGTCATCATGTCTCCTAAGGCTTCTCTTGGAGATAGATTTTTTGTCTCTAATTCCTGACATTCTTTTATATTTGTAACTCCTTTTAGTCAGTTCTTTGTATGTGAAGTTAAAAAGCAGTATGATAATTTGATGTAGTATAAATATACCTGTTAAAACCACGTATTTTTAGTAAAAACAATATATAAGCTGAAAATACTCATCTATAGAAAAATAGAAAATATTTCATGTCATAAGTGAAAAATGCTGAATGTATGAAAATAAGTTTTCAATACTAAACTTATTTATAATGTATGGCAAAATATAAAGGGACAGAGTTAATATACATGTTTTTAAATAGTTTATGAAAATAAGTTTAATTATGTTTCAGATAAAAATTCAATTAAAATCACTACTCCCAATGTAATAATTGATTCAGGCAAGGATCAACAATGAATGTTAAAATCACTGGATGAGAGGTTTTTGGGAAACAGGATATTCACATGGTACCAAAGTTACCACATCAAAGATCATTAAGTAATAATCATAAAGTATGCCTCTTCCATAGGGAGAAAACTGACAGTTGCCTCTTAACCAAGTGATTAAACTTAGCATGCCTAAAAGTGAGAAACCTTAACATTGTTTCTTACAAAAATACCACATGCATGTGTGTTTGTATGTGTGTAGGTGTTTGTGTGTGTGTGTGTGTAAAGGGAGGGGGAAGAGAGAGACAGGAAAGAAAGAATGAATTAAAAATTGCTCAGTCTATCTAGTGGATGTTCATTGTACTACTCTTTTTTGTATGTTTAAAATATTTCACAATAAAAGTTGGGAAAAATCAATTACTAAATTCAAAACAAAGCAAGGAAAGAGCTATTGTTTTTTGACTTGTTACTCTGTGGAGACAATTTGGATATAATATCTGCCTATCTCAAGTCCTCATAACAATGTTGTATGGTGGTTATTATTACTATCACTTTCTATACGAGGGAATTGTCTAAGTCACATAGCTGGCAAGTGATATAAAGGAGTCTTAAACTCAAATCCTAACAGTGTCAAAGCCTATTTTTATTTCTCAAAGCATGCTGGCTTCCATTTTCATTTAGTGTTTTAAACACTGATGTCTAATTCCAGAGAAATCAGTGACTTGAAACTTCATCTCATTTTCTCCCTGCATATCCAAATAAACTTAAATTGTCTTATGGACATTGTGATTAAGATCATTCATGTTCTCTTGTTCTCTCAAGAAAAATGAAAAAAAAAAAGTCAATTTTATTGCTAAATTCTGACTTCATGAACATGATGGCAACATATATTTATGGTAAAACTCAAATAAATATGCTAAAAATAGCTATTTTATATTATATACATATGCATTTCTATCTCTCAGTATGTCACCTTAGATGCATCCACACCAAAATGTGGAGATTTCATCAAATGATGCCACAGCATTTAAACAGTACTAAATATACTGTGAGAAACTGTGGATTTGCCAGCACGTGGATTTGAAAAGGACCCTTACCCTTGTGTGTCTTGGCTCTTTTCTGTAAAATAAAGGGGCCATTACAAGGAGAGAAAACTACAGACCAATATTGCTCATAAACGCAGATGCAAAATCCACCACAAATGCTAGCAAATCAAATCCAGCAATGTATTAAAAGAATTATACACCACGATGAAGTGGGATTTATCCCAGTTACGCAATGCTGGTTCAACATTTGAAAATCAGTTAATGTAATCTACAAGCTAGATAAGAAAAATAACATGGTCATATCAATAGATGCAGAAAAAGCATTTGACAAAGATAACCTCTTCAACAAATGGTGCGAACGACTGGACATCTGCATGCAAAAAAAAAAAAACAACTGACAAACACTTTACAACTTTCACAAAAGTTAACTCAAAATGAATCACACACATAAATTTAAAATGCAGTACTATGAAACTCCTGGAAGATAACATAGGAGAAAACCTAGATGACCTTGGTTATGGCAATAGCTTTTTAGTTATAACTCCAACAACATGATCCATGAAAGGAAGAATTGATAAGCTGGACTTCATTAAAATTATAAAGTTTTGCTCTGTAAAAAACACTGTCCAGATAATGAGAAGAAAAGCCATAGACTGGGAGATAATTTTACAAAGACATACCTGATAAATAACTGTTATCAAAAATATAATGTTAAGACTTGGCAATAAGAAAATAACGTGATTAAAAGAGGGTCAAACACCTTAATGGACACCTCATCAAGTAAGATATACAGATGGCAAAAAAGCATCTGAAAAGGTACTCCACAGCGTATGTCACCAGAGTAATGCAAATTAAATGAGGTAACACTATACACCTATTAGAATGGCCAAAATCCAGGACACTGACACCACCAAATGCTGACAAGGATGTGGGGCAACAGGAATTCTCATTCACTGCCGATGGGAATGTAAACTTGTAGAGCCACTTTGGAAGACAGTTTGGTGTTTATACAAAACAAAAGTGCTGTACCAGAGGATCAGAATACCCTGTTCCTATTGTGAGTTTCTATAATTATTAATCCTGCTTTTTAACAAGAAATAAAACCAACCTTATCATTCTTTGGCAGTAAGATTATTCTATTTTTTTTTCCATAAAAGTTAAGGATTATCATTTTGTTATTCTTAACACATTTAAATGTAAGAAGTTATAGCTCTCATTGCTATTATTTTTAGATTTGTCACTTTTATGGTACTTTCTTATTTCTACTATCTGATGTTGCTATTATGGCACTAAGGGGGATCAAGTCAAAGCCCACTGGAAAAGATCCAAGTCTTGATCCAAAGTTATACTATTTAAAAAATTGTTCCCCACCCCAACTCCACCTCCCTTTTGGCTTTTTTTTTTTTTTTTTAATACACAGATCTGGCCTTGGTCATGCATCAACTCCCTGATATCTGTGCCTGTTTCTCTCTAGAATGGACATGAAATGCCACCAACCTCTTCTTAATGCTCAAGTTCGCTACTTTGAGGCAGCGTCTGTGGTGGGAAGAGCACACCATTTTAGAATCAGATGATATGAATTCAAGCTCCTATTTGACAATTTTCAACCTGTGGACAAGTAACTTACCTTTCAGAAGCTCAGAGTTCTTTTGCACAAACTTGAGATCATACTTAGCCTATGTCATAGAATATATGGCATGTAGTAGTATTTACTGAATAGTGATGAGTAAGGGTTGGATACTATAATCTGTGTAAAAGAGATTTGAACACTAAATGCTATACAAATCCTTATTTGAAAAATGACTAGAATTACATGAAATTATCCTAAACTTGCAGGAAGAAAACTGTATATAAATAAGTGAGGCCTTGCTGTACAAAGGGTGAAAGACTTCTGGCAAAACTAGATCAAGGGGGTTGCCTTCCCACCAAAAGTCATTGTTTTCAGATGATATCAAGGGGTCTGCCATTAAGTTGAGAGCAAAGGAAGTGGGCAAGGTACAGAGGCCAGAAACTGAAAGAATAGAAACCTGAGGCTTAAAATCTTTGTCTAATGAGGTTTTGGTTGGAGTTACACTTGAAACTGACTGGAATCAGACTGTAAACCTACTAAATTTCTGAAGGATATGTATAGAAAAAATAAGTACCAGTCCATGTACAAAAATCTGTTCAACCCCTAACCGAACTACAGAGTTCCTAAACGGCACTAGCAAGAAGCAGGCTATAAAAGCTATGAAGCCTCCTTTTCAGTGCAAATCTTGTAGCCATGAAGAATAAAGTACAAAGAAACACTTTGCAGAAAAGGCTGCCAGATGAGTAAAGCGGAAATGTATTCTACTGTCAATCTTTGCCATGTCTTCTGAATGGGACCTGATAATTCCTGTGGATGACTGACTGCTTTGTGTTTCCTATTCTCTCCTTTCAAAATGAGAATTTTTATTTTGGTTATTCTGTTGCTACGGTACCATTTAAATTGGGTGTATTGGAGGCAGATAACTTGTCTTCAGGTTTACAGGTCACTACAACATGAAAAGACACATCTGGATATGAGGGAGAAGACTACACATTACTCAAAGATTCTAGATTTCAATATGAATGCAGTAAATATATGGCATTTTAAAGTTGTCTTTCTGGGGGAGGAGCTATGCTCTATATGCAAAATAGGAGTGTACATGGATATTTGGGTGGCCAAAGCTGCTGAAAAAGTTAAAATTAAGAGAGCCATATTCTTTTCCTTAGATTTCTTCCATAGATTTATTTTTCATTTCCTGTCTGCTTATGTTTATTGAGCAAAGAGGAAAATAAACATAGAAAACTAGTATTTTAAAAAATTAAAAATAGGTAATTAGGCTGAGCTTGATGATTTTCCCTCACCGGTAACAGTTTATTATTAAGTAGATATTTGTTAATATTTTTGGTTCACCAGCATTTGAACCCTCTTTCTATGTATGAGAAAGATCCCATCCTTCAATTGTAGAAGTTATAACTGTCAGGTGTCATTTTTCTCAGCCTGTCTGGAAATTAGGGCATGAGCGCATGGCCAAGGTTCTACTAATCAGACACCACTGTCCCAAACTTCATATCTGAAGCTACTGAAGCAAAGAAGCAGACACACCACAGGCTTCCATTTTAAAGAGGGCAGTGGCCACAATATATAATTTCTAGGAGTGGCCCCATAGCAGTATGCAGTGATTCAACTTCGCTCTTGACACTGGTATAAGCTGTGATGCCTGTGCCACGCGGGTAGTTCTGCAGGGCTCGTTCTGCAGTATGGCTTAGGGCACCACTCCTAACCTCTAGCCAGGCTCTCCAGGCTTTCTAGAGATTCTGTGACCTATCCAATACCTCTTAGCAAATACTTTTTCCACCTACATTGCTAGAATAGGTTTCTGTTGACTGCAACTAGGCACCCGAGGCATTTATGATTTATAAAAGAAAAATACAACCTCCGTTTACACGGAGCTACGTATACCCAACTTCTAGTTGTCCCACAAAGGCCACATTACGTTCAAGTACTCTGAGCTTTGAATTAGACATGATGCACGTACAGTAGTAGAAGAGGAATAGAAAGAAAGGCATGAATAAATATCTGAAGGCAAAGAACAAGAAGGCTTAGTTTTATTATATTACCGAGTTCCTAAAGGGCCTTAGGAGGCAAGAAGCTAGACTTTGACTGTCAGGCTAAAAGTTTTATTTAGTAGAGGATGAGAATCTACTGAAGTTTTTAGAAGAAGAGTAGCGTTAAGATATAGATGATTAAGAGAACTCATGCAGGGACAATGAAGTTAAATTGGAGTGGGGAGATTCAGAGATTCAGAAGGCAGAGACAGCAGGCTAGGAAACTCTCAGATGATTTCAAAGGTGAGCTAATGGGGTCCTAAACTGTGAAGGTGACAATGAGAATGGGAAGGAAGACAGAAAGAAAACTGAGAAAAGTTGGGAAATTTCCTTGGCAGAAATTGCCAACTGGCGGCACACATTTGTGTCACATTTGGTCAACAGGTATGTTTTCTTTGGCCCAAATAATGTTTAACTTTTTTTCATTTAGGTGCCAATATTTTCAAATTTAAAAATTTTAAGTAAACATTCAGATTTATAGCTTCTCTTTGGGAAAAAAGAAGAGTAAATTTGCCAATCCTAGGCTGATATTCAATTTGGCATCAATGACCTAGAACTGAGTATTCACCATTCCTTTGTGGATGGGAAAGCTTTCCCCAGCTTTTCAGAGTCCTTGCTTTTCCCTTTTATACTATATCTGGCCTATTTCACTGATATGTTATATTCCTGTCTTCTGATATATAGGAATAATAAGGGAAAAACTGATCACTGAAATAGCTAAAATAAACAGTCCTTTTATTTTAGTCTCATTAGGCAAATCTATATCTTAAGACATGATACCAAAGAGTATCATTTATATATTGATATCTATATCTATCTATATATGGCACTAAGTACCCTCCCTTCCTCTCCAATCAAACACCATTACAATACGAGAAAGAACAAAGATATAGAATGATTCTGTCTGATCAATAATAAGGGCCCATTTGCAAACAGCAGAGAGCACTTACATTAAACCATAATTTTTAGCAGCAATAGGATACACCATTACAACTTTCTAGTGAGTTTCTTTTGTAAGTCATTTTGCACAAGACGTCTCCATGGGAAGGCTCATCCCCATTTCCAGTTTTGGATTGAGTAAATATACTGAAGGAAATTATGGTTCAATTTGATTTTTGTAGTAAAGTTTTAAATTAGTTTAAGGGTATTGTCTGGACACTTGGCAGTGAAAGAGTCTGAATCTTAGATTAAAAAGGTAATATTTGATAAGTACTCTGAGTGGAGCTGTTCTTTCTTTATTTTTTTTAATTCCAAAATCTTTTGCTTCACCTTATCTCCCTAGAATGTAAATATAATATAAAAATATTGTGCTATTGTTGAATAGGGTATGGACTCATTTATGAAATGATTTACTATACACAATCAATTATAATCTAGGGAAAATAATATCCCCTAAAAAAAATACATATTTAGACTATAACTGTCTACCCATGTCCTGCCCCCAATATTGGCACTGTAAAGATGGGCAAATCTATAATCATTGAATTTTAAAAAGTCTAGGTCACATATTATAATTTAAAAACAGTACAAATATAATGGATAACAGTCAGTTATATTGATATTCAGCTTGCAAAGAATGGTAGGTCTATATACTGTTATTATTAATAGATATTTACTGGAAACCTACTGTACTGGGCATGACGTCTGTACTTAGGAGGATTACATTTAAGTGTACGGAGAATTTTTTATTCCAATAGAACATGGGCAAAATGCTAATTTCCATTGTAATTAATGGAACTGCTTATTAAAAATTAAGTGTATTATTTACTATACACAAAGATTAGAGAATATGATCATGTCTTTTATACTCTTCTTGTTGGTTGCACAATCTCTTAAAAGAGTGAGGGGGGAATTAAACAAGTTTTCCTATTACAGTCTATTTAGTTCCTTTTATATTATTTTCTCATAGCTTCACTATTGCATGCAAAGAAACTTTTGCTCAGTTTTTCTGGCGATTTTTAAACAGTTTCTTTGATTATTTTCCTATAATTAAATTTTCAAGTTAGTGGCATGTAAAAGAAATTAAATGAGTTAATTTATTCAGATAAATAGTTATTAACTCATGAGGATCTCTCCTGTATGATTTTAACCAAAGAAGCAGGTCATAAAATCAAGCAAATCAAATTCAGCACAAATCATATGTACATAACTAAACAAGAATAGCTAGCCCGGAACCACAGGGAACATGGATATAGCCTCTGAGAAACCAGATCTACCAAGTATTAGGATATGTGCCATTTCTCTACATTATATGACCCTAACCATTTGCCCTTGGATCTGTGGATGGGAACTTGTGAGGTTGCTTTTCCTACTAAGAATAGTAGCTTTTCCTGGAAGAAGTTTCTTCTTTCTTAGAATTGTCTGTAATGTTTAAAACTGTTACATATAGAAATGCCCTATATTAAGGAGGCAGACTCAATATTGGGCCCAAGTAGTTTCCACAGTGAAATATTTAATATATAGGTTTCAATGCTAAAATAGGTAAACACAATTTATAAACTGTTAGATAATATGTAAGGGACTCTTATTATTACTTTTACTAAAAACAAAACAAAACTACTCAGAGATTTGGAGAATACTTATCTGAAATAAATTCAAGAATAAGGAAGCAAAAAATAAAATAAAAAAGAACTATAAACATACAAAAAGACACTACAAAGTCCAGTCAATAATTGTAACTTATTTTGCCTACAGGAACACCCCTGTCATCCTAACTGAAGTGAGCTCCATTGAGATTTGTAATCCATGGCCAAGTTGTTTAACTTCTCTAAGTCAGTTTTCATATGTGAAAACTGATGAAAATAATAACTTCCTTGAAGAATTATCATGAAGTCAAAGAAATGTGGCACATAGAAGGTACTCAATAGGTGGTATTATTATTGAACTTATTTTTTCAAGAATATAGCATATAAAAAGAAAATCCAGTACAACAATGAAGAAACAATACACAGAGCAGTTAGGATTATAAAGTCCAGAGCCAGATTACGGGTTTAGGTCCCAGCTCTACCACTTACTAGCTGTGGACCCTGGCAAGTTTGCAAAGGTGTGTGGGAGGCATGTGAGTGACTGGGCGCGTTCACTGATGCGTCAGTTCCTGTTTAGCCCTCACTTCTCAGGACACCCCTTCTAACGCCTAAATTAGGGTCTCCTTCATTCTGCTCTTTACTTCACCTTCCTAACACTTGTCACAGTTATAAGTACAGAGTTATTCCTATTAATATCTTTCTCCATAGGTATTATGCACTGTAAGCTCTAAGAGGGTAGGGAGCATATTTATCAAATTTAGGGACCACCTCAATAAATATTTCTGATTGAAGAAATGAATGACAAGAATATGGTCTCTCAATAAACTTTTTGATATTTTTTTCTGGAGAAAGGTAATGTCTGGATACACTGTACAAAAATGAAACAAAAATATGGAACTGGAAGACAGAGTACATTTGACATTATTTAGCCATTGCACTATTTCTGAAAAGACAACAACAACAAAAGACTAGCTTTAAAATCAGACTGGCTTATTGAAGTGATTAATTTATCAAATCACAACAGTTAGCAGACCACTGCTTTTTTCAGACCAGTTGTTCTCAACTGGTTACAATGGATTCACTTTCCTTTATGAATCAGAATGGGTTTCACAGTTATGACTATAGTAACACATTACTGAGTAGGCTCATTAGAGTATGTTATCCACACGAACTTCATGTGCCTGTGTGGGTGTCTCAACAGAAAAAAACCGTAGAGAAGCGTGGCGCCAGGCTAGTGATTTCTAACTTTTGTAACTCTGCCGGGTATGTTGAAATACGCTAAAAAAAATCTCAGGACTTTCAAGGGTATCCTAAAATCAAAAAAGTAAGTTAGGATTTCTTCTCTTGGCTGTAAAATGACAGTAACCAGTGGAAAGACCTCTCATTTATGGGAAATGCCTCCTCTGATTACCTGTAAAAAACTATAGGCTTCATTTTGAAAACGCTGGCTTCCTTATGGAACATTTTGTCTTGGCAACTCAAGAAGCCATATTATAGGACAGAACTCTGTTCCAATTTCCCATGCATAGATGTAGGAATTTCCTTTGAGATTAGTCTGCATGAGCCAAGGTTAAGCAAATGTACTTTAAATTCTGAAAAATCTTCACATTTATATAAGTTTTTCTTGTCTCAAAAATGCTTTTAGAATGGTATTTTGTAAATCCAACATTTCAAGTTATCGGTTAAGGAAGAATGTGATAGATTATCTAAAGCAAACTCAAGACTGAAGACCTAGTGTAAAACTTAAAAATTGAGGAGCGAGTCTCTGATAATGTGTTTTATTTAAATGTGTATTTTCAAGCACACCTGGGGTTGTGTTATAGTTTTACCACTTACTAGGTATGTGATTGTAGCCAAATATGCGCAAATAACAGTATAGCTTGAGCTGAGTTCACAGGTGGTGGTGGTGGTGACTACCTGGGTTAAAATGCTAACTTTATTATATCTGGGTGACCTTGGGCAAATTTCTGAACCTCTCTCTGTTTCAGCTTCCTTGTTTGTGAAATGGGGTAAAAAAAGCACGTACGGCCTCATGAGGTTGTTGTGGGTCTAAGAGAATAAATATACGTCAAGTTCTTAGAACAATGCCTGGCTCATTATAAATACTGAAAATTTTAGCTATAATTATAATCACCATTACTCAACTTGATTTTCTAATTTCTTGTCTTCTTTACATTTCCTGAGATTATAATTAAATTAAACATTTAATTATAGAAAACAAGTGAAATGTAAACGTACAAACAAGAACAGCAAAGTATTAATATGAAAATTAAAAGTCATGTTTAGGGAAGTGCTCTACTATTAAACCTGTGTTAATCTACAGCAAACTGATATTGCAACAGTAGCTAGAAGAAACTGGGATAGCTTTAACTAGTGAATTATTTTGAAGACTACCTTCAGGCATATTATTAATCCTCCATCTTCCACTTCCTTGTTCTCCACTGAGAAAAATAGGGGGAAAAAATTTATTTCTAACGGGTAGTTTTGTCCAAATCTGGGCTCACTATAGATAGATTTCCTAATAATGAGTCATTATTGTCACAACAAGAAAAGCAAAATAAATCCTATTATATATAATAATGGCATTAACATGATGAACACTAACCTACTCTGGATATATGGGCAAACATGAACATAGTTTGCAACTAGCATATCAATAAATTAATAAACAGTAGCTCAAATGTTGGGACGCTATCATTCAGCATCAATTCTTAAACTGATTTACAAAATACATTTTTAATGTTGTTAAATCTTATAGGAAAGTTCTTTATGAAGAAAACATATGTCGTTATTCAAAACTTTATGAAGGACTTGAAACAACTTGGTGAAAAGTTTAAAACGGTGAGTTCCCTTCCCTGTTTTTCTCATTAGTTTAAATACAAAGGCATCACTCAAACACCGGAGACAGAAAACCAATGGTCAGATTCGTAGTATTTGTGCTGTGTGATCAAAGTTTCAAGTCCCCACTGCACAAACCGCCTTTAGTACTGTCAACCTGTGATCTGTCCATTGAATCGCCCCTTCCCTTCATCCGGATCTTGAGTTTTCACAGGATCTTGAGATTCCTGTTTCAAAGTTCTGCTGCTGCCTTCCTTCTTAATTTTTGAGTATTTCTGTCCTCGAGGCCAAAAGCTAATACTGAGACAGCGGTAAACAAAAACAGAGCGGGGTGCACCCGACAGGGGCCGCCTGCCTCCCACCCTCATTCCCCTCATTCCACTTCCAGGCACTTGACAATTCAACTTCACCAGGGAAGCCGTTTCCCAAATCGACGCCCGCCCGTGGAGCTCTCCAAGTAACTAATGAACAGAACTTCTCGGCCCCGCGGGCGCGCTCTGGGGGTCTCTGGCCCCCAGCACAGCCCCCGAGGGCCGAGGGGCTAGGGACACTGCTGCTTGGAGCTCCCTCCATCCCCCGCCAGCCCTCCAAACATCGACTCTCCGAGCCGCGAGATGTAAACAGAAACGCCAACTAGAGTCTCACCTCCTTCCTCCTCCTCCAGGGAGTTCATGCAGGGAAAGTAGCCGGCCAGAGCCTCGAAGGAGGCGGAGAGGCTGCTCCGACTCTGGGAGCGCTGCATGGAGCGCCCCGCAGCGCCGGCGCCCCCTAAGCCCTGCCGGCCCATCTTGGACGAAGACCCGCTCTTCCCGCGGTACAAGATACGAGGCGTCTTGGCGGCTGGGGCGCGGCGACCGCTGCGCTTCGGAAGCCGGGATAGTGCCGCGCGACCCTGGGGTCGCGACCCTTGCCTCCCTGGCCCCGCCGGAGGAGACCTGGCTTTCTAGGCTGCCGGGACCTCCACTTTGTTGGGGAGGAGCCAAGGAAAGGGGATGCAAGTGCAGGCGGGCGCAGACACGGCCGCTCGCAGGGCAAGTCCGAGGTGTCGCCAGCAGGGAGCCGAGGATCCCGAAGGCTGAGGCTGCCGGAGTCTCGCAGCGCTCCGCTCGTAGGGAGATGCTGCTGATGCTGCGGTCTCCGCCAATCAGCAGCCGGGGGGCGGCGGCATCTCCGTGGGCTGGCGGCTCCTGAGCGCGCACCGCAGGTTCTGGGCTACTCAGACCCGAGTAGCTCCTGCTGTTTCCTCTTCTTCCCCCGCGTGGTTAAAGCCAGAGAATGGGGATTGATGGCATGCAATTACGTTAGGCATCACAGATGGGTAATATATCAGGCAAATTTTGGGTAGTCACTTTCCCTTTCCTCGGTTTCACATACGATTTGTTACGGCTCCTCACGCATAGACGGGAATTACTGAAATTTTCTCCAAGTAATTACGCAAAGGCTCCCCAATTTTTAACAGGTTCTACGAAAGCCTAGGATTAAAGCTTTCTCTTTTACCTTTTATTAAAACGACACAAAGTCAACGGAGGGAAAAAAAGTTTAGAAAACAATCAAGAGCCTGAAAATACACCAACACTAAAAAGTACTATGATGTCTATCAACATTGCTTTAATTTCAGGAACTTTTAATGCTTTCTTTCTCCGAATTAAATAATCTGCTACCTATCATTGCTAAGAATGACAATAAACACTGTAAGGTTTTAACGTCTAAATAAAAGGTAACATCCTCAACATAAATTTGGAAGCAACACAGATATACCGGAAACAAAAGTTTGTAAGTAAAATAAATAACATGTCCCATTCTGCAAACTGCAAATCTCCATCCCAGAAAGTAAAGCAACAGTAACTCCATTTCATAGGAATCAGAAGACCACCCCACTTTTTGTAACCTTAGACAAGCCACTCGACCTCTCAGCCTCCCTACCCAGGCGGGTGAGAAGGTAGGGCGCAATGATTCCAGTCCTTTGTCACAGCTTGACTGCTGGGTATGTGTAACAGGGATTTTCAAAAGTGTTTTGTAAAACGTAAATTATACAATCTAAAATGGTTCCTTCATGCAATAAGTATTTCCTGAGTAGTATATATGCATAAGTGTTTTGCTCAATACACTGAGAGATTAAAACACTCATTCAATTATTATTAATTAAGCTCCTAGTATGTGCCAGATACTTTCTAAGTAGTTAAGGACACCACGGTGATCAAAGCAGATAAAAATCCCTGGGAGCTTACATTCTACAGAGAGAGAGACACAATAAATCAGTAAATTATATAGTGTTATGAGGGAGATAAATGCAAATGGGAAAAAATAAGGGGTATGGGACAGTTTGCAATTTAAAGAAGGGCCGTCAGGGTGACTACATTGGAACAGAGGTTCGAAGAAGTTGTGGAAGTTAGCCATTCAGACAGGTGAGGAGGAGAGCGAGTTTGAGGCAGAGAACCTCTAGTGTAAAGGCCCCAAGATGTGACCTCTTGGTACGTCCATGGACCAGCAAAGAGGCCAGGGTAGCTGGAGTACAGTGAGCGAGTGGGAAGGAAAGGAAATCAGAGAGAGAAGACGCAGAGAAGGGGAAGGATCACATGTGGCCTTCTAGGTATGTTAACGAGTTAGACCATTGGACACAATTTTGAAGGTACAAAAATGCACATAAGTAATAATTCTCTCAAATCTTTGTAAAAATTAGGAAATATTCAGTACAAATAAGATTGCTATCATGTAATAACAACTTCTGGTTGCTTACACAGGATCATCCAGGCTTTTTGCATCTATTTTTTCTGATAGGCCTTGTCTTTTCTCATTAATACTCCTACAACTCTTTTAGTTTGATTTCCTGTTTATTAGTTACCTTCCTAAAATATCAGCATTTCAATTCAACACTGATAAGACCAGGAACTCTATGAGCACTTTTTCATACCATATTGCTTTTATCCAGAGAACAGAAACTTTTTCATTAAATAAAATTTTCACAGTAAGAATAACGAGAATCATTGATTTTTGGAAACTGAAAGGACTTTATTGAATGTCATCTATTTTTTTTTAAACTGCAGGTCAAAATTTTTAGTGAGTAAGGAAAATAACATTAGGTTTTAATCATTTTAAAAAAATATCAGAGTGTAGTTATTGCATCAATTGTAGTATTATTTCATAAATATATATGAATGTACATGTGTATGTGTGTACATATATGTGTACTGAGTTGTGATCAAGAGGAAAATATCAACAAGGAAGAGGAATTGAGTAGGGAAATCTTAGGAAAATATCACTGGGGATTAAAAACTTTTATTTTGGCATCCAGGGACATTGTAATGATGGCTGAAAATCATTTTAGAAAAGAGTATCTTGGGTTTCCATTAGCGGTTAGTGGGATAGGAAATCTAAGAACTGAATCAGTGGTCATGCCTGAGTGGCTTGAGTCCTGCCTTCTGGCTTTATATGACCTGGCTTAATACGCCAAGAGGAGGTTAGTCTGGACTAGTCTACACGCACCTATTTCTACACGAGCATCACTTCTCTCTTGCAGTTTCAGAACAAGGTTGTCCTGGGAAGTTTTTGATATTTTTCCTATAGTTAGGATCTTAGAGATATTGACCAGTGATAGAAGAGTGGCACAAGGAGGCTTAGAGTGAACTAGAGAAGAAAAGCACCTTATTTCAGGAAAGAAAGCTTTACATGGAAAAAAAGAAAGAGTGTTGGCACACAGATGCCAGAGAGACAAACCACAATAATGGCCAGAGACCTCTAGTTCGAATGATAACTTGTGGAATATACCGAACTTAATGAGAAAATTTACAATTCCACTTTTTCCGGTCCTATGCTCAATTGTTTTTCTATGTATATAATAAATATTATATTAATATTTTTGATTTATATATTTTTAACATTTATTTGTTATCCCTTATTCTATTCTAAGTACTACCATCCCCAAAACAACTTTAAAATTTACATGAAAATAAACTACTGATGAAAGATTGGAAATGTTATTCTTCCATACCAGAATATACATTCAAATGGCTTTGGATGTAGTCTTCAAATGATGGGCCACTATATAGTCATTATATAAAACTAAGTGTAATTCCAGAATCATTATAATTCAGTATTCAAATTATTTTTAACCTTCTTATTCACCAGAAGATGAGAAAAAAAGTGAGTCACATATACGATAAATTGCCTTCTAAAAGTAAAATAAGGTCTTGAAAAAAGCTTCCACCATTAAGTATAAAAAAATCATCTTTTTGAAGAAAATATATATAGAGAAAAAGCTTGCATATATTATCATAGCATTATATATGATGAATATAAAACACATCACATAATTATGCTACTTAATTCTTTCATCAATCCTGAGAGTGTCATCATTATTTCTTCTTTATAAATGAGATAATAAAGTCTCACTAATATTAAGTGACTCGCTTAACTAGAAAGTGGCAGAGCAGGACTCAAACTGAGATTACCTTATTTCAGGCTCAGTGCCCTGTGTACTGACTGTGTCACAAGTATCTCGTAACATATACACTTACATGAAACAGATGATAGAATGTGAACTATACAGTAAATTATTGGTTCAAAATAAACTTTGTAACTAAATCTTTAAAATCATAATGTTCATCCTATTAACCAAACTATATATACCAAAGTTAAATCTATATCTGCCTTTTTTATCAAAATATACCAATATTACCAATATTATCCAGCCATATGTAAGTTTTAGTCCATCACTTCTAACAAGACTAGAAAATTACATGTCATTTATTTATCAGTTTTTGTACTAGTTTCTAAAAAAAAAAAAATCACTAAAATTTACAGTATGTTAAATTAGTTTATTCCTGAAATAGAGGCTTAGTCACTTAAGTGAATACATGAAAAACGAATACTTCATTACATGAAGGAGTTATGCAGTGTCCAGACCACAGATTAGTTCAATGAGGAACACAGTTGTGCCTTTGGAAGCCTTGCCCTTTTCTATGCTAGAAATGATGTACGGGATGATGATGAGAACACAAACTACTAGCAAAGAGGAAGTAAGTCCCTTGGGGAAGTAGCAGAAAAAACAGATAGGAAGGTCCTGATGTTCATATGTTAAAAAGAAGTAAAGGCACTCTTGTTGCTACTCTGTCATCATTTAGTGTTTTTCAGTGAACTCAGAAATGGCTGGTTGGTGGAAGAGCTGGGAATTGCTCAGGGTAAGTTATAGAGCCATGCTGCAGACTCAACTAAACTCTTTCCTCTCGATATACATTTGTTCTTGGTAATATGGGGATTCATCTCTACCTCAGTCTTCATAATGATGTCAATTACTTTTGCCACTTTGGACCACTTCTCTTTACAGCAAATAATTCTATGCTAAATAAAAATATTTATGGATATATTTTGGATTGTTTTATTCAAAACCAAACCTCAGAATCCTAATATATATATATATTTTGCTGTAACAAAATATCTTTGCATCTCAGTCATGAGAGATAAAATCCACATAGTGAACATTTTTATATTGACTTCAAATTGCTAAAAGTATGTAATAGTCTTGGGGAATCACTCTCGACTTGAATATGAAATCCAAAATATATAATCATTTCAAAAATGTACAGCCATCTCCAGCTTAATGTCAATATGGCACAATAAACTGTAAGCTTTTGTGATTTCAGTTTTTAAAAGTATTTTTGGTGTTTACACAGCAAATTTTAAAAGTGAATAGAAGATGTTACACCCAAAATTTTAACAAAGGCTATGAAGTCAAAGGATGTTTAGGGTATAAAAAGACAAAAAAGAAAGATGAAGTGATCAGCATTTTCATTATTTCTGTAATGAGATTTATGATAATATTGGCCTTTATCTTATAACAGAAAATGTCCATGGAAGTAAGCAAAATAATGTATTAATCAATCAGGCTAAAAAGGAGTGATAAGAGGAATCAAGGGAAAAAACTAAAGATCAAAGTCATGAGTCACAAAAGTAGAAGAGGTAGAGAATACAGAGAAGAACAAATATTTGAACTCTTTATGTATAATAATGATGATGGCTAATGTTATGTTCATCATATACTTTACCTCATTTAATCTTCATCAACACCCTGTAAGGTAGCTACTGTCATTATTCTCATTTCACAGACAAAAAAAGTGATGCATATTCATTCAATAAATATATGTTCAGTGCCTACCACATGCCAGGCATTATTCTAATCCCTGAGGATACAGCACTGAACAAAAATAGACAAAGATCAAATCACTACGTGCATGGAGCTCTCATGCTAGTGGAGAAATCGAACACTTATATCCCACTGGCCACATGCCAGGCGTTTTTCTAAACAATTATACACCAGTACATTAGCTCGTTTTAGAAACACACAATCGTAAGACAGAAATGTTACAGAGGCTAAGTCTCCTGCCCAAGGTCACATAGGTTATTAAGAAATAAAACCAGGATTTAAGCTCATGAAGTCTAATGCACAATCCTATAAAGTAATTTGTCCACTGTTATAAGTAGCAAACCCAGGACTTAAATCCAGGCCTTATAATCCATACTCTTACCTACTAAGTGACATTGCTTAAGGGAATCCACTGATATCAATAATTAGGCAATGGGACTGCCAATAAGAACTGTTTTCCCATCTGTAACAGGAACTTTTAGTATGGTTTTACTACATGGCATATTTGTATAAATCTTCATTTAGCTGTCACCAGGAATACAAAACTTTTACCAATGTCCTCAAGAAGTTTTAGAAGTCACTGTACAGATATTACTTCAGACAAAACCACATAAACTCAGGCTCCAGAGAAAATAGAAAATAAACATTCATAAAAATTGCAATTTATTGGTATTTGCTCACCCCTGAAAGTATGTTTCCCCAAATGAAATGGAGTTAATCATAAACCAAACATTTTGGATAAATAATACCAAAATTTAGAAAAAGAATGTTCATACCTTCTACATACCATCTATATAAGTTTAAAAACAGCCATATGAAATATCATTTTCAAAGAAAAACAAAAATATTCATATAAAAAGAGAAATATTTTATTTCACTGATAAGATTAAACATCAGCCAATGATAAGTTAAAGATCTATAGATAGGCTAGAAAGAGTGACATTTAGAGAAACTTGTTTAGGACCAGGAAAAGAGGTGCATGAAATACTGTTACATTCCAGTCATTCAGCTAGTTTCTTTTCTAATGTACAATGGCCTTCACACTTTCCTTCACTTACTCGTTCATTCAGTTATTTACTAAATAAGCATCATATGCCAGACCATCTACTAGAATCTTTGGGTAAGATATACAGAAAACATGGGTTTGGCCCTCAAGAAGTTCGAAGTCTGATGGTGATATAGGAAAGAGGTGTGAGAACTACACGGATTGACTAAACATTAAACCATGTGGAATTCAGAGCCTGCTACGTGCTGTGAGACTCAGAACTCCCGTTGAGCAGCCATAGAGCCAGGCTACGGGAATCTACAGAACAAAGGAGGATTGCTACAGAGATTACTAACAACTGCTTACCCATACCATGAAAGGAAAAAAGGAAAACAAAGGCTTTAAGCTGTACCTTGCACAAGTTAAAGATAAACCCAACCAATTTTTCTATCCTTTACTCCCTATACTCAGTAGTATAAGAAACAGATAAAAACCCAATGCCTCAAACACTCAGGGTCTCCTTCTATGATTCTGAGAGAAGACCACGCTCTATAGAGCATTATTCCTTGTCTAATAAACTTTTCTTTGTCTCTGACTCTGGCTCATTCTTGAATTCCTTCCTGTGTGAAGCAAAGGACCCTCTCAGTGGGAATAGGGCTTGAGTCCCCAACCAGAGGGGATCTGCCCCATCTTACAGTGATAGTGGTAAGAAGGATAACACAGAAAAGCAGATAAATGCAATATAGTAGAATAAGTAGTATATATATTTGTGATAGGTTCTATAGGCACTCTAGTGACATAAAATAGAGAGTAATAAATGGGCTAAAGAAGGCTTCACAGAAGAGATACCTGAGCTGCATCTTGAAGGATGTTGGGTGGGCAGAAAATAGGGGAGAAAGAAATTTAAAACAGAAGACTAACTTGACCATACTAACTATACTATCTACACTCCTCCCAGACCTTCGGACATGGTAAGGGTTGGCTGTCCTCATGAGGGCCTCTCTTACTCCAGTCCTTCGGGGCAGTGGCAGTGGCAAGGATCATTTCCAAATTTGAGAAACTCCCTAGTGAGCTAAAAATTTTATGTAAGTCTCAGGAACCAATGATAAGTACACAATATTTATCAAAAGTATGTGATTTAATCTGCCTTATTCATTCATTGTTAATTTATTCATTCAGTATTCAGTTACTCATCATTCATTTACTCCTTACTCAACACCACAGTGTGAGGAGAATAACATTAGGTATGCATTGAAAATAGATGAATTGTCTTAACCACAATGAAGTCTAGTTCCTACTTGTTCCTGTTCTTTCTTTTCATTCACTGGCTAAGCTTCATGCATTCATTTTGACATAAATGGCAGTAAACACTTCCTCTGACTATTGTTTTGTTTAATGAATCATATATTGGTTGGATATCAATGGTTATACATTGTGTATACGGCTTGATACCATGCTAACAGAAAAGTAGAAAATTTAACATTTTTCATTGATATTTTGACTTAACTGTCGAGTTGAATTTTAAATTGCAGTCACCTTAATTATTTTTCATTATATACGAAAGCATAAGATTTATTACAAAGTTATTTAAAGTTGTTAGAAACCAAAGGCAGTAGAGAAGAATGGGGATTCTATCAAAGCATTAAAAATTGCAGGATTTTTAACAGCATTAAAAAAAAACCATGAAAAACATTCAACTTATACAGACACAGGACAAATATCATTGAGCCTGGGCATATGTGATCTGCTGCCTGAAGGTAGTTCGATTCATAGCTCAGTATGTTTGGCGCGCAGTTAAGACTGTGTGCAAAGTGGTCAAGTTAGAAGGCAAACTAAGCAACTCATCACCAGCTGACTCCCACATAAGGCACTCTGCTACAAGACGTCTTTCAGTGACAGTTTGTCTGGTGGATCTGAAACTCTATAATCGGAAATAACAATACAGATTAAATGGGTTTCTGTCCTAAAATTCAATTCAAAATGATTGCAGCTAATATGCTTTACTTATATTCCCACGATAAGGTAAGAAGCTCAGGTCTAAAAAGACAGAGGACTATTCCCCAGTAAAAACAATCTCAGTAAGAGGATAATTCGTGGTGCCATACAGAATCTAATAAATACAAGTAATTATAAAGACAGGCAAATCACAATGTGTCGACTTAAGGGAATATTCTATAATGCTTCTCCTTGACCATTGTTTTACAATTTGGATTCTACTGTTTGGCAACTCATTCTATAACTCAACCACCTAACAGAGTAGCATTTCAAATCCCCACCTCCTTTCCCATACTTGACAACAAATTGTGAAAGGGCATTTGGGGAGGGGGTCACAGGTCTTGATCCATGATTTACAGTAACTGAATAAGTGAAAATGTTTATTTATAGTCTAGCCACCATTTACCAGCATTTGGACATAGAAAAACTGTGGCGCAGAATTCTGAGTTCCTTATTTCCTGTTATGCATTATTTTTTTGTGTGGTTATATCTGACATTGATCTAACGTCTAGAAAAGTCATTGCTTCATGATTCACTGTTACAAGCTATTTATTTCATTTTAAATTATGCTCTTTCACATGAGGAAACATTTTACATCTCTAGGTGAGGCAAAATAAAAATTCTGTATCTTAATAACTTTTATATTCTATATGAATAAACACAAAGATACTTCTCACGGACAGGGACCTTAAAAATGTAATCATTACGCGTTTTCTCGAAATTCAAGGTAACTACAATTTAAAAAGTATATAAAATTTTTGTACTATTTCTAATTTCATTTATTAAAAATGATTCATTTTTATTGTCAACTTCAGATTACAGATTAAGATTAGCTGACAAAGGGTAAATTTTTTGCCTTCTATAGCCACTTAGAAGGTGCATGTCATAGAACCTGAGCATTCTGAAGTAAATAAAATTGTCATAGCATGAGGTGAACAGCCTCTTGTCAACTGATCTTCTAAGACACAGCTTGCCCCAGTCCCTTTCAGAGCCAGAGCTCCAGTCACCTCATTATTCTTAGATCTGAGTCCCACCTCCACCCAGAGAGTTATTCCAACTTTACTTTCAGTCTCACTTTGATTATTACTCTGACCCTATGATTACCTGGGATTTGTTGAACCATGTCTCCTTTGTTTAGACTTATCTGTAGTTGAACTTTTGACTTGAATGACAGGAGGGAAATGTGCCCCTATAACTGAAGTTCTTCTTTGCTTCCCATACATTACCTCACTCATTTCAATACAAATTTTTGTGAGAAAGCAAGATCATATTTTTTTCCATAATGGAATCCTTTAAGAAAAATGTAAAACAACTTTGGAAACTAAATAACCTTATGAGATTGATCAACATGTATTTTTTACTATAATGATCATAACTGTAAGAAAAATTCTCCAAATTATGTTTTCTATAACGTTCTGTGTGTGCACCAGTTAAAAATATATGCCAATGAAACAACTATTGACAGTCTTGTCAATCACAATGTTTAACATATTATAAGAATCCTTGTTAAACTTTCTGGCTCTTACACTAGGCATTTCCCATGGGTTTTTGTTTGTTTGTTTTGTTTTACTTTTATTATTCAAAAAAGCTTCGTTTTTAAACTTAGCTTTCTGACTCTATAGTTGGGCCTTCAACACTTTCACAATGATTTTCTGCTCCCCAATAAGGAACGCACGTTTAAGCCTGTCACAGACACATTTGCCCACATGGATCCAACACAGGCCCTGCTGACATGTTTTTTTTTGTTTTAGACAACCTCATTAGAACTTTACATCTCACAGCACAAACTCTGTGAAGTTGGCCTCGGCACACGCTACATGCAGATTTGGGGGCTTTCCCAACTATCCTGGTATAAAGGTAAATAATTCTATCACTGGGGGTTCGGAACAGCCTAGTTTTGTTAGAGGATGTATTGAAGGACAGCTTCCGGCAGTATCTCAAAGGCTAGACCATTCTGAATGTCTGCAGACACCGTCCCCAGAAGAGGAAAAGAGTATTTTTCGCGGTTCACCTTTCCCATATTTTTAGATATGTCTGTGTAATGCAAAATACTGTTGTTTAATACAGTGATTTTCTCCCAAATAGTTTTACATCTTTAAATGTATTCTCAAGTATACAATCATGTATAAAACATATCTATGAAACAGGTCAGTACTAGCCCCATTTCACATGTGCTAAAGCAGTGGTCTCCAAACTTTTTGGTACCAGGGACCAGTACTCCTATGAGAATCCAATGTCTGATGATCTGAGGTGGCGCTGAGGTGGTGATGCCAGTGCTGGGGAGCAGCTGCAAATACAGATGAAGCTTTGCTAGCTGGCCAGCCACTCACTTCCTGCTGTGTGGCCCAGTTCCTTACAGGCCATGGACTGGATTGATACCAGTCCATGGCCCGGGGGTCAGGGACCCTTGTGCTAAAGTACAAGAAAGATAAAAGACTACATATCCATTGGTGGTAGGATCTGGTGAAGCCTCTATAGTTAATTCATGGGTTTAAAAACTTTTTATGTTTCTGTATCTTGAATAATTATTTACAGAAATATATATGAAGGGCCAATGAATATATTCCCATGAAAGGTAATCTACTGAAAATGTTTAACGAAGACAACTACTAGCACAGTAGAACTGATTGACCATTCAACCATTCATTATAAAATAATATTTAACAAATATTTATTGAATGCCATTATGTGCATGTACAGCGCTAAACAGTAGAAGTAGTAAATAGTATGATTTACTAATTAACTGACCATTGGTTAAATCTATTAATTCCAATTACTAATTATTATTTGAACTGATAAGTATAGAAAAACTAAAGAAACAGCTTAAGTAATATTATGTAATTACAAATAAAGAGATAATAATAGACCAGCATGTATTTGGAACATGTGTATGCAACTCAAAAGCATTTAAGTTATCATCACTAAAGCAAAATAAAGACAACTTAAGTATTCTTGTTTTGACCATAATAATAACACGCTTTCAAGATCACAGGACATTAATTTGACAAATTGTAGGACTCTCACATTCTAACACACAATTCTGGAAAAGCACAGCATTCAACAGGAAAACGGGGAAATCTGGAGATAAATTACTTTGGTTATCACACACACGCAGAAGCATTAAATTATAGAAGTACAAAATGACACAAAAAAGAATAAACCAACAAAAACGTAATAAATTAAAAATAAAACTGCTCTTTAAAAGGTCCAAAATGACCACCTTGTTGTCACATCCAACAGGGCTTTCAAGTCCCCATCTTACTTGTCCCCAAGCAGTGTTCTACATAGTTGGCCACTCTGCCTCTTGGCTGACTTCACCGCTTCTATCGGATTTCTACCTTGAACATCTATAACACACCCTTAGGGTTCTGGGCTTTCTTCTCTCATTATTTTTTTCCTCTAATTCCATTTTCAGTTTTATAAACCATAAAGATTTACTCAAATTTATTACTGAGCAGAGACCTCTCATCTGAGTTGCAGAGCTGACAACTGTCTATCTAACATCACCATTAGCATATCTCACAGACTTCCCAATTTTTTTCCCACAGAAATCTGCTTTTCTTCTTATCTTCCCTCTCTTAATAAGTGATATCATCACCAAATAGTTGCTCAACCAAAAATTTGGACATTCTCTTTTATTCCTTACTTTCCTTTACTGTATACCACGTCTCATCCAACCATGAAATTCCATTGATTCTATCTTTAAAATATCTCATATCTATCCATTTCTTTTAATCTTATTCCAAGCTACTTTCATTTTTGCCCCCAAGACATTCTCCATAAAGCAGCCAGTGTTATCTTTTAAAAATATATGTTGGGTCATGGCACTACCCTCCTAAAAACCTGTCAATGTCTTCTCACTGGGATTACAATAAAATACAAACATGTGAAGAGGCCTGCAAGCCTCTTCAGCTTTATCACAAGTCACATTTCCTATTGATCAGCAGGCTGCAACCACACTGGTTTGTTCCTTAAGGAGGCCAAATTCTTTTCTGCCTCATTATCTTTTGTCATGGCTGACTCCTCATACCTTAGAATTCAGCCAGAAGGCCTTTCCTGGTCATCCAATCTAAAGAAGAAGGTATATTTCTAAAGAAATATACCTCTATAACAACATTATGGAAAAAAGGAAACCATATTATTCTCTCATATAATATGGTTTTCTTTTTTTTCCTGATGTTATTATAGAGCTTTATTTATAAATGTATGTTTATATTTTGTTCTCTCCCCATCCTCTACTCAACTGAATCCTCTATTAAAACAAAGATTATCTGTTTTATCTACTACTGCATACTCTCTCATAATCTTGTTGAGTTAATGTAGTAAAATAAAATATAAAATAGAATTTTGCTGTGAGTTTCCAGTTTTGAACTAGCTTAAAATCTTGTTTCTCATTTTCAGTAACATAATGTCAAATATCCAAGGAAGGATTTCTTAAGTTTTAAAGCTCACAATGGAAGTTTTATTTTAACAGACATGTGATTGCAAAGTCAATCAATTTACTCCTGACCCAGGGAATGTCTATATCAGAGCTGCATTGTCCATACATAATTGAACTGTTATTTAAAATAAAATAAATGTTATTTAAAACACAAGTTATTTGAAATATTAGGACATATGGCTTCAGGTATATCAGTTGGCATTGGCCTTGAAAAGTCAATTTTAGTTAAAGGAGTAGAACTTGAGAGTAGGAAAAAAAAGTGGAAGCAGCCTGTCACTGTCCAAAGGCCAGATGGAAAGCCTTGTGTGTTACCTAATAACCCAACGTCCATGGGTAAACGTGAACATT
>NW_011889003.1:2044962-2068100 GCF_000151845.1 Pteropus vampyrus | reverse complement strand
ATATTAGGACATATGGCTTCAGGTATATCAGTTGGCATTGGCCTTGAAAAGTCAATTTTAGTTAAAGGAGTAGAACTTGAGAGTAGGAAAAAAAAACGGAAGCAGCCTGTCACTGTCCAAAGGCCAGATGGAAAGCCTTGTGTGTTACCCAATAACTCAACGTCCATGGGTAAACGTGAACATTTTAAATTCGATGGAAGGATTCCAGTGATATTAAAGAAAAAAAGAAGTATATGTATGTGGGGATCAGGAGAGGAATAAATCTTTTACATATAGTATTTACTATATTCAATTAAAAAAATCTCCTTTAATTTTACTCCAGAGCTCTCTCACTCAAACTATAGGACCCTCATTCCAAACAAAAGCCCAGTAAAATTCCAAGGTACAGCAGAGGCGATAGATATAATTTCACATTCTATGACTGGTACGGAAAAAGCCTTTTTCATAGGGAAGCCTTGAATTATTTATAAGACAGCTATTACTTTCTTCCACAGCCTTCTGTTTTCCAGACCTAGTCTCTCTCCCTCTATCTCCTTTCCCCATGTAGTTCTACCTATACTAAAAATCTGCAGGTCATTTGGCCTTTTAATATCTGGTATTGTACTTAGAGTAACTACATCACACCCCTTCCCCATTTGCCAGCATCTATCATTGTATGTCTCTCTTTTTCTTGGTCTTTTTTTGGTATTTAAATACATGTAGTTAACAGAAGCTCCTTGCTCAGCCTAAATGGTTTCTTATATATCCTCCCCTCTCACTTTTTAAAGATTAGCATCAAGTCCATTTTTTAATTCTACTGTTAAAATTGTATTTTTAAGCCTCTACCATTCTTCTTAAGTCTAACTGAGTTGGAATCAGTATAAGTGTAACTTCAATATATTACCAGTGGGCACCTTTCAGATATATATGCAAGGAGTTTGATTCCTCTTCTATGAGACAGTCTTTCAGATATTTAACAAATAGTTTTTAGGCATCTACCACCTTAAGTACCTCAGGTGCATTAGTAAACAAAATAAAGATCTTTGTCCCCTCAAAACTCACATTCTAGCAGGGATAAACAGTCAATAAACAACAAACATAAGAAATCAGTAAATTGTATAGTAGTTACAAGATGATGTGCTATTGAAAAGCAATAGTACAGCACAGTAAGGCAGTACAGTAAGGGGACTCACGGGTGGTGGGAGGTGACAGTATGGCCCTCAGCAAGAAGGTGATATGTTCGAGCTAAGTCCTAAAGGTAGTTCTCTTGTCACTCTAAGCCTTTTGCCTTCCCTTCTTTTATTTTATTACCATCTTCTTCTTATACATTTATTTAGTATCTACAATATGTGAGGTACTATAATAGGTCCCGGAGACTCAAAAACCCATGAGAGATGCTATTTCCATTAATAGCTCACCATCTAGTGGGAGCAGAACCATAAAACAGACATCCCTACATATTAAGTGTTATAATAAAGGTGTGGATAGAAACCACAGAATTGAAAGGTGACATTTTTGAACTCTAAGAAAATATGGTTTCCTTTTTCTAAGATAACTAATACTTGCTCTTCATCAATTCTTCTTTGCTGTTCAAAGGAGTCCAGAAGGATAGTTATCTTAATTATCCCAAAAAAGGCTTCTGCAAATGTTCAGATATCTGAAGATTTCTAACCACTCCATTTTACTTCTGTAATAGTTTTATGATCCGTTTTCAAGAAAGAATCTTATCCTCTAGACTGTATTAAACCTGAAAATTATATAACGTTTCTTTTCACTATTACTTTGGTGCTTAAACTTGGCTTTCCCTTGTCAAGTTAATGGAATTTCAGATCCATGTAAAAATATTTTCAAACAGCACCTCTTCCTCATTTTTCTTTCTCTAGTATTTGTTTATATTGAGGAAGATACACCATTTACTGATATTTTAGTCACAAATCTTATCCCTCCAAGTTTCAGTCCTGTCTAAATTTATATTTCCGCTTTGTGTTCCCATTTCAGGCTTCCCTTGTTTATCACCCTGTAGGACTTCCCTGTGGTATCCAGTTTCTATTATTTACTCCAACAAATCACTGAGCATCTTTCTCCATGTGGTTTTTCTCATTATGTCATACTGATACTCACCATGGAAAGTATTTTTCAATTTTAAATAGACCCTTTTCTCCTTACTTCTCATATTTCACTTTAAAGAGAACTATGTAAAGGTGAGTCAATTCCTACCAAACATATTTTTCTAGGTTTCATGAAATGTACTCTACCTCTGGTCAGGAATTCTTTATCGCAGTATCATAATATGGTGATCATGCAACACAACAGTCATTGGAAGAGGGCTTTAAAACTTACACCTACCTCCCCAAAGAACCTGTGTCTCATCTATGAAGTGAGCTGCTATTAGTAATGAGAATATCATATTCCCACAAAGAAAAAAGTAGGAGTAAGTTCAGAAGCTCAGGTCCATGAGACAAGTCATCAAACTTTTTTTTCTGATCATTATTTAATATTTAGTACTTTAATTGTAATATTCTATTATTATATTACATTAATTATATTATTAATGCAATCTTATTCGATCCTATCTACACAGCCATTCAGAATATACTAGACTGGATTTTATAATTTAAAATTTTAATTTCACCTCTCATGTGCCCTCCAGTAAAGCTATCAATCCCTATGGACTAGCTCTGCAGCTGGACAGAGACCTTGGTTACTCACGACGGAGAGATGGGCTGGGTCTGGCAGAAACGGTCAGGCAGGCCCAGCCCCTAGTCCCCTTTAAACAAGAGAAGCTCTGTGACACTGAGCCTTTATCCCTTCTTTTGGGTCCTTGGCAGACATTTCAAGTTTCATATGTCAAAAGGAGGCTTGTTTTTGTTCTGAGACCATCATTAACTAGATATCTCTTTAATAGACACATGATTTTAGTCAAGTCATTAATCTCTGTCCCTTGATTTCTTTTCTGAAGAGGTCAGATAACTTCTCTGTACTGTCTATACAGATGGTCACTGATCTCCCTTCCAGCTTTAATAGTTTGCAGTTTCAAATTTTCTGCTTTGTTCCATACAGCACTGAGTCCCCACTCTCTATCCCCCCTTGTAAGGGACAAGAATACATGTAACTGTCTCAATGGTTGGCCTCCTTACTCCTTGGGGCATCTCCAAACCGGTCAGATGTTTAGTTATGCTTACTCAGGAGACATGAAGGCACAGTGGTTAAGGGTGTAAACTGTGAAATGAGACGAGTTTGGGTATATATCCCAGACCCTTTACATCCTAGCTATATGACCTTGGGCAATTACTTAAACTCCCTATGTCTCAGATTTCTCATTAGTAAATAGGAGATAATAATAATAATGATCTTATAGGTTGTTGTGAGAATTATTTCATTTAACAGTAAATATGAAGCTCAGAAATTCTAAATGATCAGCTCTATATCCTCCTACCTCCAATAAGACTTCTACTCTTGAAGTACTGCTAATACCAGGCTAGTTTTAGGATGAAAATAAACTGGTGAAATGAATTTATCTTTCAGATATACTTTCATTTTCAAACAATATCCTTAACTAATTGGTGACATTTCAGGCAGTGTTAAAAGTGATTTTTAAAAATATCTAAGCAAATTTATCACAGGATTATGATTTGGAACTGGCAAATTTTCTCACAAACAGGCCTCTCCTAAGATACTTTCCTAGGCCCAGTTCTCCTGAGTTCTAGCTTTGTTATAGCTTCTCTCTGTCGTCTAAAACTGAACATAGATTTGCTAAAAAGGCCAAGTAATTTTTTTTTTAATCAGGTGTTCTAGAGGTAGAGGTTGAGGGGTTGAGGTCAATTTTTCAGTCAGACATTTGTGTATTAGAGAACTATCTGTGCATATATTTTTAATATATTCAAATTTCACTAATACTGTCCACAGAAATTTAACACCAGGCTCTGTGCAACACTCCTCTGAGGCAGAGGGAGAACATGATATACAAATATTACACATTACTATAACAGTATCATGTTAGACTTGACGGGTTCTTGACTAAATCAAGCTTGACAAAGCAACCATCTCAAGGTGATTAAGTCCATTTTTAGAACATGTTTATCATCTAGTTTGCATTCTTCATGATTATAATGTGAACATTACAAAAACTATTAAAACGTAGCATGCATTTACAAAAGTTCTGAATTTTCCCTAACATTGTGTAGACATGTTCACAATATAGGACACTTACTATACAGTATATTTTTGTATATTTTAATGTAAGGCATATGTGAATAAATGATCACAGGTTTTATTTTATTCAAGTAGCCAGATGGACTTGGGATAAATTTATGCCCCCAAATGAGTTTGTTATATTTAATACAGCATTTTCACGTGAGTGGAAGGGGAGGCAAAAGGTCCTTCTGTTTCAACTACTTCCGCCATATTGACTATGGAGCAACTTTGTAGGGGCAGGAAGTTACAATTTAAAATATTTGAACTACTGGCTTTTCCTCTTCCCTTACTCAATGGAGAAGTAGCTATAGCCATTGTCTATATAAGTCACCAAAGCAAGACTCAAAGTTTGAATGCTTTAGAAGTAATTTCTAATAGATTAATTACTTCGATTATTGAGTAATTAAAATAAAAAAATACAGATTCTAGCAGGATAAAAAATAACTTTTAAAACTTGTGTTGAAAATTCTATGTATTTTGCATGGTTCTAAGTTGCTCTCTTAACAGAGTTCATCTGATCATTTAAATAGATTTCTGCATTTCAGCCTTAATACATTTATGAGATATGATATAACAGTTTAAGAAATTCACTATTTAAAAATAGTAAATTTAATAGCCCTGTATTAATAAAATTTTGTGGCATTAAACATGTATGTAATTTTCTATTCCCCAAATTAATGTTCCTGGTAAAAGAATTTGATAATTATATTAAGTAAAGCATAAATGTTTCCTAGTTCCTAGGCCTGGTAAATAATTTTGTACTTGGGGGACTGGGGAGAATGACAGTATTCTGAAGATTTGAAAACCGGAAGGTACTGGTATGATCTCTGCCCGTAAGTACAACTTTACATGAAGGTAATCAGTTACACTTCTCTTCTAAATATCTGGGAAATCTGTTTCCCAACCTCCTGTACTTCCCGACACTATCCTTTACATTTCCTTTCATACTTCTTCCTAGCAAACTGAAGAAAACTTATTGTGATTTATATCTCTTATAATAAGATACCACTTCATGGGTGTGATGGCTGAATTGTGTCTCCTCAAAATTCATATTTTGAAGTCCAAACCCCTAGTACCTCACCATGTAATTGTATTTGGAGAGGGTCTTTAAAGAGTTGATTAAGTTAAAATAAGGCTGTTAGGGTGGGGACCTAATCAAATATGATTGGTGTCCTTATAAGAAGAAACTGTGGAAACATAAAGAGACACCAAGAGTGTATAGTGCACAGAGAAAAGATCTTGTGAATAGGTGGCAAGAGGTTGGCCATCTACAAGTCAAGGATAGAGAACTTCCAGCCTCAAAAATTGTGAGAAAATAAATGACTGTTGTTTAAGCCGCCCAGTCTGTAGTGTTTTATTATGACAGCCCTGGCAAAGTGATATAACATGCTTTGAGATAAATTAAGTCTCCTATAATCTTTAGCTTTATAATGCTTTCAAAAGCTTTCGCCAGTCTCTTTCTAAAAATTTAATTTACTTAGCATCATTTAGATCTATCCTATATTTTTAAGCATCTTGTACAATTTCTCTGTCCCAATAAGTCACATACATCTCTTTGTATCATAGTAGTTTAGCTATAAAGTGAATGTTGATAAATCAAGCGTTATTTTCTAATAACTTCTGCTGTTTTAAAAATTTGTGTTTCTACACAAATGGTGGATATTATGCTTCCAGTTAAACAAAGGTAAATTATTTATATAGTCTCTTTGAAAGCAAACTTGTCACTACATTTTTATATACATAAGACAGAATACAGTAGAAACTATATTTTTTGATGAGATTATTGGAATTCCCAGGGCCAATCACAATGATCAGGGTCTAACTCACTGCTATGCTTCTAAGGATAATTTATTTTTATCTAAATAAATTCTGATAAAGGTGCTGTTCATTATGAACAGGCATACTTTAATTCTTATTTTATTATACTTTTAAAAAAATATTTTTAAAACTAAAACTTCTAATATTAGCTTCTGTGGTGAATGTGAATGAATTGTCTGACTACTATTACTACGGATTGTGGCTTTTGGAATTTATTTTTCTTCATTAGCATTCTAAATCATTACCCACAGATTACATTTTTTGACATTTAAAATGCTCTACAAAATGCAATTATAGTTTATCCAATTCACAAACTAAATGATGCTCTCAACACATCTTTTATACCTCCACTTACTAGGAAGCAAATCAAAACATTTCTCACTTTCATCACCTGAAGTGTTCAGTACTAGAAGCCTATTTTAAGTACTGAATACATTAAAATTTAACTGTATAATTTTCTAGCCACTTAGTTAAATGTAATTTTAGTGTAAAATACTGCATTTCTAAAATGTCTTAATCCAAAATCTTTATTTAAACCTATAATGTTGAATTCTTTATATTCGTTAATAGTTCATTTGCTTTCATGACCATTTCTTCCTCCTAGATATCATTAATGACATATTAGACAGGAATTAAAATTTGTTCTGAGAATATTTTGAGAAATTTGTGATAGTTCTGTAAGACTATAGAAACCCTACACGTTGTTACTAAACTAGTATTGGGAGCACTGATCTACCTAGAGATTTAAAATTCCCGTAAATCTAATATGTATTTATGATCCTAAACCTATGTTATATACTAAAAAAATAAAACAAAAAGCAAATGTATCGAATAATGTTCTTGAAGTTATTTCAAAAATCAGTTCTTACACTAGGATCAAAACTTTGTCTTGGTACACACCGGCATAGTTTTAAGATCAAAATGACTACTGATACTGGTACCAATTCAGATCTAAAAATACACATGGTAAATACATCTTCTTTTCAATTTCCAGTCCTCCTGCCCTGGCCCTAGGCTGCTGTACTTGGTGTGAATTCTTTCACAGCCGGCTCACTGGCATTCCAGCTTCCAGTCCCTCCCTTTCAATCTATCCTGGACATTTTTGTCAGTTTCATTTTCTTGGAAGAGGTTTTTATCGAACCACTTTCTAAGGAAAATAACAAAGAAATAAACCTTTACTAAGTTGATAGGACAAAATCTAATCTATCAATTCTGAAATTCAGGCCTTCCAACTAAAAGACCCACGCAATTTTATTCCTACTTTTCAAACACAAACAGCTTTAATCAAGCTTCACTACTCTCCTCACTGTCCCCCAACACACTTCTTTGCTTCTCATTTCTTATGTCACTCCATTTGGGTCCAGCAATAGGGTGTGGAATGTATCTTCTTGTCCAAAGCCTCCTGTCTGTTGTGCCAGTGCTAAGTGCTACCCTGACTGTTCCTTTATCCTGGGGCTGGAAGGTATTTGATTCCTTATACTCATAGCACCGTGATATAGCTTCTAGTCTGACTCTGAATACTGCCATTTCTAGCAGATTTCTCCTGTCATCCCCCTCCTCACTTCGTTTCATCAAGTAGGGCCCAGATCTATCACATCCTTCTTTACAGCACACTGCACACTGTGAGTCAGGGTCCTCGGGAAGAGGGCCCCACTCTAGAGCATCCCCAGCACCACTCAGTTCAAGCTTCCTTCCTCCCAACCCTAGACCTATGATTTCAAGGTCCTAGTAGCCTTGCAAATACAGAGTTTGTTAAAGACACTACTGTATGTTGGTGACTGGATGCTCTTCTGCATCTTTTTGCTTATTGATATACTGTCCAAACCTCAAGATTTGGTTTAATATTTCTTTAATCTAAGTACTTTCCAATCTATCCTTCATGAAGCCAGATGATCTATTTAAATAGCAAGTTAGTCTGTGTCACTGCTTTGCTTAAAACTTTTCCAGCAGTTTCCCTTCTCTTGGCCTAAAAGGCATGCCTAGCATCCATCTTTATCTCTTGCTTCTTCCTGTCTCCCACTCCTAGCTCCAGCAATACCGTGTGAGTTGTGTGAGTTGCCTGGCATATTCCAGGCTATTTCTTACCTTCCGTACGTATGTGAAGGTGGGGTATCTGAAATGCCATTTTTTCTCCTCTCTTACCTAGATATTTTCTACATGTATGTTCAGGTATCTCCCAGAGAATAATTCTTAGTTTCCTCAAGTGCCCCTTCTCTAAGATTCGATACTATCTGGAGTCTGTTTCTATCACATAGTATTCAAGCTATGTTATAATTATGTTCTTTCATTCATTAATTCATCAAATAGTTATTGATATCTATGTTAGGTATCAATTTAGTACATGGCACTTTGTTAGGTATCAATTTAGTACATGGCACAAAAAGTGCCATGTACTAAATATTCAATAAATATTTTTTTGCTAATAAATGAGTGAATATACCCAATTAAACTTTAAAAAAAATACTAGGTTTTATTTATTTGAACTCTTTCCATTCACTCTCATATCCCCACCCTATGTCTAATAGCTCAAAAACATTTGTTTTATTTTTATATTTAGTCTTGATATAAAAATGTTTTTGAGAAAAATTATCATTGATTATAAATCACCATAAAGATTTTGAAAAGTTATATAATCATACAGTATAAATAATGCCCAATAACATTTATAAATTCTGAAATCTTAACTGCTCATAATTTTGGTAAGCTATTTGCAGAAACCTTGTATCAAAACATGAATTTTGGAGTCATAATGTCTGAAGGTTACAGAAGAATCACATGCAACAAAGAACCAGATACAAAAGTGAAATATCGGGGCATTTTGGCAATTTTTTAAAAAAGAAAACTCTGATAATATTGATATTTGCTATGGAAATTTATTCTAAGCAGGCTGAAAAAGGCTACAGTGGAAAAGGCCATTTGAAGATCTTCACAGGCTGTAGGCGCTACGCCTACACTGCCTAATGGTTATAAGTCTCGCTGAGATTCTGGGCTCTTCTGCATTTCACCTCACCACATTCATAATAATAATAAAAAAATCTTCCAGATAACAGATATGGAAATGCTGGCAATCTCAAACCAAAGAAGTGATTAATACCAGAAAATCTTGAAGACCAAAAAGATAAAGATAGAAGCCCCAATTAAAAAATGAGCAAGAATTAGGAACAAGCAATTTACATCAAAACAAACAAAAAGATTGATGGGTCTAAAAAGATTTTCAAACTCATGAGTTATTAGAGAAATTCAAGTTAATATAACAATGAGGAATCACTCATTGCTAAGAGCATTCATGCTAATCATCATTCATGCTAATATGATATTAGCATATCAAAATTAGGAACTGATGCCAATTGCTGGCATGCATGTTGGGATGTAGAGATCTTTATGCACTGCCGGTGGGAAAGTAGACTAGAGCAGGTAATCTGGTGAAGAAGCTGGCAGAACCTGGCCAAATTAATTAAACACATATGAACAACTTGATAAATCTTTTTCTGGGAATATATAAATATATGTAAAAGAAATTCTCACCCAGGCTCATAAGGAGAGATATATGAGGATATTCATTTCAGTGTTATTTGTGGTTGCAGAAATTGGAGTATATCTGGATGTCCAGCATTGGAAGAACAGAGAGGAAAAATGTGGTAAAAGCATGCCATGAGGTACTACGCAGGAAATTAGAAATACAGGACTAAATATACACATAGATACTCTGAAAACCATAATGTTCAATGAAAAAAGTAAAAAGAGAATGTAAATTAAAAATGCATACATAAATACATACACGTATATAAAAAATAATGCACATCTTACAAGAGCACAGCATACATACACACACTGAAGGTACACGTTAAACATATGAAAATAACTATTCTACCAGATGGAGGGAGGAAAATGGGGCCCGATAGGAATTAAATAGAGAGAAGGGTGTGGGAGAAGAGACTCTTCTCTCAATGTGGACCTGTGTGATCCTTCACCACCCAGTTTCTCTGACTGAGTGTTTCCTTGTGCTGCCTCCTTTCAACGACTCCACAGTGTTATTACACATTACACGTCTCTACAGCTAGGTCACAATCCATATGACGGTGGGTACCATGTATCTGTCTTATTCACTGCTGTATCCTCAGTTCCTGGTACTGTGCTTGCACACAGTAAGTATTCAAGGTATATTTGTTGAAGGAATGAATGAATGCACAATTTTACATTGGGCTAACTCATGCGAAAATAAAGAAAACCAAAAGCTGAATTTAAGATGGTGAGAAAAAGTTTCACATGGATTTCTTCAGTGTTAAATTCCAGGTTTCATCTCAAGAAAGAAAAAGTTCTAACATTTCATTCAAGTGAAGTAGATAGAGCAACAATTTTATTTTTAATGATACTCATATGTGGCACAAGCCGAACCACTTTTGTGGTAGATAATACATTTAAAACAGGGAGAATAAAGATTTATATCTTCAACTGTTTTATATCAGAAGGATAAAGACATACTATTATTCAAAGAGCAAAAAAGGTTTTTCTCTTGAAATTTCAAGAATGCATATTATAATTTTCCTATCAAAATAGATTTTTATGCTTTTCTTATATTTGAATTTCTTAGTCACAAATGTTATCAAATGAGTTTTCCTTCTGCTTGTAACATTATAAAATGATTCAGAATAGCACTTTACCTATCAAAGAATGCATTTTCAAGATATTTCACTCGGAACTAAATAATTACCACCAGATATATTGTACTGAACAAACAACCCAATCATTTCAATGCTGATACTCTTGATTCTTGATTTTGCCACCAGATTTTATAAATGCCTGTTCACTACTGCCTGCAATTGAAAGAACTCTTACCAATGAATTAAATTGTCAAAAAAAAAAAAATCACTTAACTGCATCAGCACTCTAGCTTCTCTTTTACAGTAAAACCACATTTTTTTTTTTGGGGGGGGCTCATATGTATTACAGTGAAAATTTTCATTAGGCTTAATTCTTCTAGGAACAAACATTTTTCTAGCATAACTGCTTTTCTTGAGAAATGAATTTATTTTCCAAGACGCAGGATAATTTACTTAAATATAGTTTGCCATAGGGCTGTGCTGATCAGTTCTAAACTAACAAAACTTCATCGTACCATCTGATTACTTATTATTCACAAATTAAAAACAGCCAACTATTATAAGGTTAAAGACTGATTTATGCAAGATAATTTGCACTTAGATAATAATTTCTTTGGAACAGATAAAGCTTCCAAATAATCTCTTTTGCCTTTTAAGTCATGTGTAATTTTCAATGCATTCTCCTAAATCTCTTTATCTTTTGGTCTTAAGTTCAATTGTTTCCTGGAAAAGCAAAGAACTCATTCTAGCATGCACAGTGCCTCACTTTACTCAATCAGATCTTTGCTGGTCTAATAAACCAGGGTCTTGAGACCCATATATTAGAAATGGGAGAATTGGAAGATTATTTTTCATCACAAAAATACCTATTAGGTAGCGTATGCCGATTCATAAAAATGGGAATTTCCAAACACCTATATTTTTTGTGCTAGTCTATTTCTTTCATAGGCAAAAGCTGTGGCACAACCTCTACAAAAATAGGACTCAGAATGATAGACTTGATTATTACTGTCTCGAGTAGCCTACCATAAATCCCATAGGAATAGAGACTATGTTCCTAATAATGGATTTTTTTTTTTAAGTAGCAAATAATGAAAATTAGATCCTGCTAAAAGGCTCCGAAAAGGCAGGATATTTTAGGTAACAAACTCTGTCTCCTCTGGTCCTTCTTAAGGTATGCCTGCATATCTTCGCTTGATCCTATATGTTACCACCTTTCCTACTGTTTCCAAACCCAGAAGAGAAAAAGATTAAAACAAACCCACGAACAGAGAAGAGAAAGATTAAATACAACATTCCTCAATTGTTTGAGAAAGGTAGATACTGCAGGAATAGGCTTTTAAAATAATTGCAACCCACTACAACAACTCAAAACCTGATAGCGGCAACCGTGTCTTTCTTATTTCTGCTGGTTTGAAATTATGAAATGGTAGGGCTGCTAGGTAGTTACTCAAAAAAGTCAGTGTGCTCTTAGGCTGACAAAGTAAATGCATACTCTCAAATCTCAAGGTGATAGCTCACCCTGCATCACACAGTCAGTGCACACTGAGAACCTCATTCACTTTTCAGTGCTAACTATAGACAAACTTGAATACACTTGGAAGATTAGAATCAAAACATTTAGAGCTTGAATAGTAAAGACAAAAATGGTAAAGACAGTATCAATTTTATATTTAGAGGATTTTGCATACATACACATACACACACCCTCTTTATCTAAACAAATGGGGTCCCCAAGCTGAATTCTTTCTGTAACTTTCATTACCAACCAGTAAGCATTGTTCTATTGAACAGATGTGTTAAGCTCCATTAATTCCAATCATATAAACGTGATCATTTTTGATGACTCCTAGATCTCCTATTTTACATGTGTGGCCCATCCCAGTTTCCTAAACTTTTGACTGGTGTATCAGCTGCCTCCTTGCTATCTCCACAGGCATTTCAAAAATCATCATTCTCAGGGTGAAAATAGTATTTCTCCCCTTACCTGCATTCCTTATTTTGATAAATACTTCCACCATCACTGTGGACTAAACTGCGTCCCTCCCTTGAATTCATATGTTGAAGCATTAGCCCCCAATGTGATGGTTTTATGACGTTTAAGCCACCAGTTTATGGTATTTTGTTATGGCAGCCTACTTAGAATTAGATGATTAAATCTATTATATAAGTATCAAATATGGAAAACTTTCTAGACTTCCCCTCACATTCACTCATCCACATCTAAGGCCTGTGGTATAGTTAACATTATTGAACCAATTTAGATTTCTTGGTTTTGACATTATACTACTCTATGTGTGTGTGTATAATGTATACACATACATATATACAGATATAATATACCTGTATATAATATGTATGTATATATATGCAATAATATATGTACATACATACATACACACATACACACATACATACGTACGTACATGTATATATATATTTTATTACCACTGGGGGAAGCTGGATGAAGGATACATAAGACATCTTGTATTATTTTTGCGACTTCCTGTGAGTTTGTAATTATATCACAATAAAAAAATTGTTTTAAAACTCTCTGTATCATTTCAATGTCTAGTAATAAGAATGTCTGACAAAGAAGTATGTGTAGTGCTAGAAGGTACTCCCTGTTAAGAGAAGCGTTTTGTATTCAAGCCCCATAAATTTTATCAAAGCGAAGTTTTAAAGAGTTTGGCTGGCCATACTGCTACAGAATCTCATGATTTCTAAAAAATAAATAATATATCTAAAATATAATTACATTTTATTTCATTAATGACTGACAAAGTCATTAAAAATAATTCAATAAAAATACAGGCATAATTGAAAAATCTTCAGCCAAACAAAATGGATTTCATGCTTCCAAATAAAACTTTAAGAACTACACAATATGCTTCTTTTAATGTTAAAAGTAAGAGATTTCGTTTTCAAGTAGGTACATATCTAAATATAAATACTCACATTTCTATGCTAGATCTGAACATAGTGATGGAATAAAAGACTCCAGCTTTTAAACGTTTTAGTTTCACTTACAGATTTATTTTCTAAGGCTATTTTAACTCTGCATTGTTATTTTACGAGCAGCAGGAAACTCCTGCCTGTCACTTCACTATGTTCTTTGAGATTTATTCTTAAACACACTATAGATTATCATCATTATATTGTTCATATTATAAGCCCCAAGTAGAAATTATCACAGTGAAGAGGAATTAATTTCAAACAACAAACAAAAGAACTATGTGCCTACATTGAATTCTTTTGGAATTTACAAGAACATGTATTTTCCACACTTAGATTTTTGCAAAGTTTGCCTCATTAAGTCTATGAAGAAAAAGCTATGTGTCATATAATAACTTTTGCACAGATTACCTTTTTTCCAAAGGCAACCTTGTGATTTGCTCTAAGAGAAAGTATATTAAAATCATATAACTTGAGACTTGAGGTGAGTATTACGGCCTCGTTCCATTTCTCAGTTTGTCACTACTATTTCTCCCATCCTTTCTTTTCCCCAGACCTCCCTGGGTTCCTTCCTCTATTTTCCTTGAGAGTATTTTTTTCCTTTGAATGATATCCTTTCCTGCATTTTGGAAATACCAGCAGATTGCTGGAGTCATGCTGAGGTATGGCCTTTTCAGGCTCCACGGGCTTTTTTAGATCTTGGCTTGGTCCTGGAATAGGTAAAAGGACAAGGAGATAGAATATCAAACATTCTACAATATAGATAAGGAAAACAATCTGGCCTTAAGTGGAGAACCTTTCTGCACTGCAACTCAGCAATCTGAGTAAGGAAAGGCCTAAAAGAACAAAGGGGCATAGCTGGCAGAAGGCATTAACACAGAAGGCCACAGGCTTAAATATTAACATGAGGAGCCAGAAAGAGCCCTTGGGGTTTTGAGAATAGAATAAATTAGTTAGCCTTATAGACAAAGAGAATCACAAATTCTCCCCTACTTTTTCTGCAGACCTTATTCCCCACCCTGACAATGCTAGAAGCCAGACCCTTGTAAGTAAAGAGAGGTAGAAATAATTACAACTAAAGAGATATTTAGTGAGGAAAAAAAAAAACAAAAAAAAACTTATGTTGAAGATTTAGATGTTGATTATATTATTTGGAGTTTTAATGACAAATCTCTTTAATTTCCATCTGTACCTCCACGCCAAAACTTGCTTTTAGTGCAACGTTTACTATTTGCATTAGTGCATTTTGTCAGGACTTTGGGCTACAAACAACACCAATCCAGGCAAATCTAAAACGAATGGCCTTTGGCCCTTGGAAACAACACCTATGTGTTATTTAGTTATGTTGAATGGCTCTTCATTCTAATCAGAAAAGAAATTAAGACTTAAAATGACAGCTTTGAAAGGTTACAGAGATCAGGGATACTTAAAAATTTATACATAGCCCACTATTACCAGGAAGAGAAATCATACAAATAATGAATCATTTTTGTTTACTATGAAATGCAATTAATTATTGGCTTAAGCAAGATTTTATGCTTTATTTTTGGAGGTTACTGAGTTGAAATTAGGTTCCTGATGTGAAATGTAAATATAACTGGAGAAATTTAAACATTTTCACTTATTCATATGCACAAAAAGATATAATCAAGGCAATTATGCTTCATACAAACTATGGTTAACACTAAAAATATTTTACAACTCACCAGTCAGAATAGATGCTAGCTACTACCATTGGTATACACAAAGTAACAGAAGTAAAACAAAAAAATTCCATAGACCATAACTTTTCTGTTTTTTTTTCTTCTCTATCATAAACTTTTTCTAGAATCTGACTTCTTAGCATGATATGTCTGTGTGTACATATATATTAAAAGGGTTCCTAAACACAAAATTTTTCAAGGGAGGTAGATGAGTCTCAGTTGACTTGTTCATTATTTCTTCCACAAATCAATCTTTGATTTGAAAAAGACTTCTAGGAAGTACATCATATTATCTTTATTTTTTTACTGAATCTTTTAGGATTAACCAAAATATAATAAAAAGTCATTCAACAGCAACTACTAATAACCACTAAAAACTTCACTGTTCTATGTGGAAACAGTTCCCAACCTAGATTTTAAACGAGAAATCATAGAGTCTCAAGACTACAGTCAGTGAGAGCTTCCATCTTGATATTATCAGAAAGAATATGACCAATCAAGCAAAAATATCTTTCACATTATCCAACAAAAGGTCTGTTTTAGATATCACAAGATAGGTAAAAGAGTTATAATTAATGGTGCTTTCTCTCTGTTTTAAATCTAGCTGGGCAACTCATAACTCAAATTACATAAAAAGTAATTAACACAAGGTTAAGTGTAGATACTTTAAGAATAATAGTTTATAGAAAAGATAAAGTCTTTGCACTTGAGAAGCATATAACCTTATTCAGTATGAGCAATCTAAGGAGAGTATAGACATGATGACCTCTAGAAAATACAGGGCCTCACTAACACTGTGGGCCTAAATTTCATGTCATAGAATTGTTGCTCTGTTCTTCTTTAGGGCATAGATGACCTGTTTTTTTTTTTTTTAAAAGTCACATTATATACGTTTTCTACATATCTGAGGTAGAGTACAGGTTATGACACAGATAGTATACAGTTTCTTGTTTTTTTTCTTATGGTGAGGAACACTTTCCATGATTTCATAATCTTCATAGATCATGTCCATACCAAAGAAAAAAAAGATACTTCAATATCGACTAAAGAAACAATAGTTTTCTCCCTGTAGATCTCCATAATGTAAGACTGCTGTTGAGTATTATGGGAAATTCTATCGAAAATATTTTTTCACAGTTTTTAACTCTAGACTTTAAAAGACATTTATATCTGCAGAAGTTACACTACATACTGCTTTCCCTAAAGTCCTCTAATGGTGAAAATACATATAATTAATGAGACTATCAAATACGGACTATAGATTTAATTCTATTATACCTCATTAAACTTAGTTATGGTAAAAGTTGTGGATTTTGCCTCCAATAAAGTCATATTCCTTTATATTTGATGAGATGTCCAGAATTTATTTAAAATATATATATATCATTTCCTAATAATTTCAGCTCTATATTCCTTAATAACTCAGATTTTTCTTTTTTAAAAAAGTCAGTTATTCTCAAAATAATTTAATTTTTTTCATGGTATTCTGGAACCTTTGCATTCTGTGTAAATGATGTTTTAGTACTCAAAATTGTCTAATTTTTTTTAATGTCAATCTTATTAACCTTAAAAATCTGCGAAATAGCTTGAGCTTTGTTTCTGTTTATTTACATTACTGGTTTTACAAAACATATGAGTTTACTTAAGAAGGTTAAATGGAAAAATGATAAAATAAAGTAGAAAAAAGCATAAAAAGTAATAAAATGTGAATGAGTAGAAATATACTATTATAAAAGCCCTACTTCATTGTTATAGTTTAACTTCGTAGTTAACTTTCAACTTCTGGGCAAAATCATAGGGAGTTCAGAATTAAATAATTAGATAGAAAAAAATATATCAATTCTTCCACAGAAAGCAATCCTTTTGATAATTTAATTCTTTGAAAAGCTAGTACGTAAAACAGTTTATTTTGTTTAGTTGTCCTCCATCAGACAGAACAGAATACAGAGCGGCAAAACAACTTTCAACATGGGGTAAAAGTTGTAGGTACTTCTGTATTTTCATGGATTTATTTTTAATGCCTTCATTTATTTCATTTTTTCTAAGTCTTAAAAGAAAACTGTGCTTTTAGCTGCATCTCTGGAATAGGTACACCTGTTTTATGGCTTATATTAAAATAATCATCGATATTTATAAACTACTTATAAAGTACCTTCACATACATTTAAAACTTGATTCTCATATTAACCCATTGAAATGGGTTAATATTTCTCCAAAATGGATATTATCTCCATTTTACAGATGTGTGCTGTCCGATGCAGCAGGTGCTAAGCCGCTGGTGGCGACAGAGCACTTGAAGTGCGGCCTGTCTGAATTAAGATGTGCTGTAATTGTAAAGTGCATACTAGGTTTCAAATACTTGGTACAAGAAATTAAATATAAAATATCTGATTAATAATTTTTATTGATTATACACTAAAATAACATTTTGGATATTTAGTGAGTTAAAATATATTATTAAAATTAATTCACATGTTTCCTTTTATTTTTTAAAACATGGCTGCTAGAAAATTTAAATTTACAGATGACTTGCATTATACTTCTTTTGGACACACCTGTCTAAATTAAATCTCAGATCTCTATTTGACTCGTTTCCAATATCCTTTATCCTTAAAATGCATATCAATAATTTCATTTTGTAAATAAATGATCCCTTTTGTAAAACGTTCTCAATTACTGTCTTTGGTAGTTGCAGCTTTCATTATCTGTGGTATAATCTTACTCTATGTCCTTCAAATTTACCCCTAGGTTCTACCTAAACAACATTAGGGACATTTGAAAATGATCACAATAGTCATACCATATTTTATTGTGACAATGTATTTCAAATCTAGAAGTCCCATTAATGCTATAGGTACCACTTTCGATTAGAGCAATTTATCTCTGCCTAGATCACTGCACCTTTATCCTCCTGACTTTTCTTTATCATTGCATCTTTCTTCTTGCTACCACACCTCTCACCTCACTTATTACCACTCAGCTAGTTCTGAATGGTGTCTTCATGATTCAGTTAAAGAATGGATCAGAGATACTTAATACAGCTAAGAAAGTTATTTTAGTTCTTAGTCAATTCACTTAATGAAAAATGCAACTAGAGATATGAAAATAGATATCAACTAGATACACAACTAGAGATAATCAGAGAAAAGTTTTCTGTCTACTTCTATGTTTTCTTAAAAACATATGCTACAATTTAAATTTGAAGATGTTTAGGTATTTTCCAAAGTATTCCAAGGAATATTAATTCTGAGATATGCTTCATAGATAAAGGATTACCTGGTCAAAATGAGTCAGGGAGAAACTATATATTCTATCTTTATTTGAAAAGTCACAAAACACATAAACATAACAAAAGACTTTATGAAGTACTGTAATAAAAAAAAAGCCCACGTATTAAAATCATTTAACTCACATTTTATATACTTATATGACCATGAAACAACATTTTACTACTTAACATCTCTTGGTACCGAAATACCCACTGTTCTGTAGGATACACTTTGGGAAATGCTGCTTTAGGTGAAAAAATTTTCCATTTTCATGATGCCTGATATTGTCCATTTTTAACCAGAAACATGTTTAAATGAGAAAATCTAGAATGCAACAGGCATAAAAGGACTTAGTAAATATTGCTTCCAATTAATTTTGCCCTTGTTTCTGTCACTTTATTAATTCATTTTAAAAATTTATTTTTTCATGCCTTTGAAAATATTGA
This sequence comes from Pteropus vampyrus, assembly GCF_000151845.1. Taxonomy (NCBI): domain Eukaryota; kingdom Metazoa; phylum Chordata; class Mammalia; order Chiroptera; family Pteropodidae; genus Pteropus; species Pteropus vampyrus. Next base: position 2,049,135 of record NW_011889003.1, on the reverse strand, counting down.
TAGCCGGAAACATAGCCTTAGATTAGCAAAAGACCCAATGTCATATAAATACATTAAATAGTGCAGTGACCTTAAAAAGCAATGAATCATAGATTAAAGTTTGTGCTTCAAAGTACTGCAGAGGCTACAGTACAAGCGAAAACAATTTTACTTTCTTATTTGACAGCATGACTTATATAATGCAGATTTGGGGTTGGGTAGGAGAAAACATACCACTTCTACTTCCCTTCATAAAAAAGTAGTCATATTGATCCATTTTTCTAAAGCAGCAGGGAACAAATACAGTATCATTTTTGAACATAGCTCAAGTCACTGCTGCAATTAATGTGTGATAGATCTGAGCAGATGCACCTTGAAAGTACACTTGAGGAAGAAAGAAAGTTATTATTTTTAGAAAATCTGAGGTTGTGTTTACAAAATCTAAAGGGAAAACTGGTAGAATTAATGAGAAAAAAAAGAATTAGAATCAATTAGAGTTCAGTAAGGTGGCCTGATACAAGATTTAAAACACTATTTAAATCAATAATTTTAATAAAAAAAAAACAAAAAATAACCAGTTAGAAAATGTAATAGAAAAAAATATGGTATTTCCAATAGTAATCCAAGTTACAAAATACCTAGAAATGAAATTAACAGGTGTGTCCAGAAGATATATGATGAAAATTACAAAATGTTACCGAAGGATATAAAAGGAGGCTGAATCAATGCAGAGACATTCTGTAAGTCTAAGAATAACTATTACAAAGATGCAAATTCTCCCCAAATTAGTCTAAATTTTAATTCAATTTTAACTTTATAGTTTGCCAAGAAAAGGAAATATGTGAGTTTAGCCAAGAGAATTTTGAAGATGAATAATTAGGATAGTCTTAACTTGAGTTAATAAAATGAATAATAAAGCTAAATTAGTATTTAAAACATTACGGTACTGTTTCAACTTTCTCAAGTTGATAGAACAGAATAGAAAATCTAGAAACAACAAAAATAAGGACAATTTAATGTATATAAAGTATGAGATTTTATATAAATAGATAAAGTTTGGGCTATTCAATGACTTACCTAGGACTAACTATCTATCTACTTGGAAAAAATAATTTAGATCCTGGCTTTTCGCCATCTACAAAAGACGTATCAGATATATCTTTTGATGTTTTACATCTTACATGTATCAAAGATCTAAACTCATAAAAATCTTATAAACATGAGAATATACAATTTTTATAGCATGAGAGAGGAAAAGGGTTTACTAAATATGACAAAACCAAGAAGATGGGCAAAAATGAACAAATATTTCACAAGAAAAAAGAAAAAAAAAGTTAATAAACCAATAAGTACATGGAAATATTCTTAACCAATAAAACATTCTTAATCAATAAAGAATGTATTCAGTAAGTGTTTGTTGAACACTAAATAAAATAAAAATGAAAATTTGTATTAGACTGGCAAAGATGAAAAAAATTAACATTAGTATAGTCAAGAGTGGGTAAAAATGAGCTCTCATGTTTTCTTGGAGAGGATATAAATGGTACAATGTTTTTAGAGGATTATTTGCAACATTTTTCAAAATTAAAAAATGAGCAAGCCCCTTTAGCTAGTTATTCTACTTGCAGAAATTACAGATAATACGTACACTTTGACCACTGGAAGGGTGTTCACTGTACCATTGTATAGTAAAAACCTAAATGTCCTTCACTAGGGCATACTGTTAAATTTATGAAATAGAGGAGTATTCAATAGAATTCTCTGCAAGATGAGACAGATCTATATATACTGACATGTAAAGATTCAAAATATATTTTGAAGTGAAAAAATAAAAAGTAAATTTCAATAGAACATGTGGAGAGTGTATAATGGAATAAGCATTAAGTGTGGAAGATGAGACGGTCCAACAAAGATAATGATTATACTTAACAGATGTATATTTATCAGAGATTTACAATCTGAGATTAATTTGCTATTATATTACATTTTCCTAGACAAGCCACTTAACTTCAATGGCTCAGTTTACTAAGCAACAAAACAGATATTATACAAATTCTAAAGGAGAAAGTTTTCTATAGTAAGTAATTCGTGGTTACATAAAATTCTGTATAAAATACCATATTTTATTTTATCATGTGAAAATGGACTCTCCTGTAGAAATTATTATTAGTAAAGGTCAGTCAGAGCAAAAGAGAAGTCACATTTTTTCAGTACAAATCCTAAAAACATTTTTAGTATCTACTTCAATAAAATAATAAACATGAGCACATTTGTTCTCCTTGAAATAAAAAGATAATCGAGAAGACTCTGATTCTTAATAAGTAGGAGACATCTATTTTGGGTTTTTATAGATTAACCTGAGCTATTCTTATTGTTATGCCAGCCTTCCTATGCCTAATGACATAGCAGCAAAAAATGAAGGTCAGTAGCTCTGATTCTTCCAGGACTATGGTTCAATAATCCAGAAAGTCAATGTAGGTAAATATCTAAGAATTACCATTTATCTTGGTATTCTTTAACAACTGCAGAGGGATTCATTCTTCTTAATAACATAAATCCCAATTTTCCTAAGCTGGCAATAGTGTCAGAATTTCCATATGGAGAGGCACGTTTTGAGCACAGTTTCTCTTATTATCCAAGAACTTCTTGGAGAATTTTCTGCTAACTGCTGTTGCCACCTTTAACTCTGCTTTAAGTATGTATGGCTGAGTGTAGAATCTTCTTCTTAATTCCCTAAAGCATAGTAGACAGATGACTGTAATAGTTAATATGACCTCAGAGAGCCTTGTAATAGCAACAACAAAATTTATATTTTAAAATGAACCTACATGATCTCATTTATAAAATATGACTGTTTCTAGGGTTTTGTGACAGGCAGAATTCTAACAATATCTCAAGATTCTTATACTGTGGTTATGCAATTAAATGCTAATCTATATACTGACTTTAAAACTGGGAGATTGTCCTGGATTATCCACAGGGACCAATTTAATTAAGTGAGCCCTTAAAGCAGAAGAATAAGGCAGAACAGTCAGCTATAAGCTGTGTTGGCAGAAGGAAGCAGAGGAGAGATGAGAGGCAGAAGGAGAGGTCAGAGAGACTGGAAGCATGAGAAGGACTTGACAGCTACTGCTGGTTTTGGAAATGGAAGAAGGGACCCACAAATCAAGGAATGCAGGCTTTCTCTAGAAGCTGAGAATGGTCCCCAGCTGACAGTCAGCAAAGAAATGGAGACTTCAGTCCCAAAAGTGCATGAAACGGAATTCTGCCAAAATCTGAAGGAGCTGGGAAGTGGAGTCATCCCCAGAGCCACAGAAAGGAACACAGTCCTGACAACAACCTGATTGTGGCCTTGTGAAACTCTAAGCAGGGAACCCGCTGAGCCACACTGTGTCTCCCACAGAAAGTGGGAGATAATAAATTTGTATTGTTCTAAGCCTCTAAATTTGTGGTAATTTGTTACAGTAGCAATAGAAAACACAATTTCCTAGACTCTAGCCCATCTGCTTTCATGTGATAGAAACCATCATCATTAGAGTTCCTTATGTGTGGTTTTAATATCTTCCTTTAAGCTTAGAACCAAGAAAGCAAGGCCCAAAGAGAAATGCATTATGAGACACTATTCATAAACACCACTTTGGTTGGTCTGTTAATACCTTCTATCTATATATGCAATGTGTGATTCTTCCTTCTTTGCCTGTGTAACTAATTTGAATAGATCACCTTTAAGCATTTAAATTTATTTTACCCATACAATCGCTTAATTTAGGAAAATTTTTCAGTAGCACGTCAACTTAGTTGACATGCAAAAGCTAGAAATTGAACATATATTTGTAAGATCTTATTCAGCAAGCAATGAGCTTCTGAAGAAAGTAAAAATATTACATATAAAGTATGTAAATTTGCCATCACAATGTACTCACTATAAATATAGCTACCGTACAGCATATGGCTATGAATTTAAAATAATTTTCCTAATACAAAGGCAGCCTAATTGCAACTTTAAACAATGAACGAGGCTTTATCTTTGCTTCATTATTAATATACTATGAGACTTCAAGAAAGTTAACATTTTTGCTTTGTTTTCACATTCATGAAACATTACCATCTGTCTTATTCTATTAAGTGAGAAAAATAATTCAAGTTTTAAAAATTTTGTTATTTCCTTTAGATGCAAATGAAATATAGTATATT
>NW_011889003.1:2044181-2044912 GCF_000151845.1 Pteropus vampyrus | reverse complement strand
TAAGTGAGAAAAATAATTCAAGTTTTAAAAATTTTGTTATTTCCTTTAGATGCAAATGAAATATAGTATATTATTAATTACAATTATAGTGAATTATATTTAAACATATTATATTGACTACCTTATGTTATATAACTGCTCTATGTATATGTATCTATTAGCCTTCCATATTTCAATATAAATTTGCTTGTTGAATTTGTCACATTTCTTAAGTCAAATAACCATACTGCTTATAAAAATTGCTAATGAGGGGGAGGAAAAAAATGTCATAGATGATAGAGACTCTGTTCATCCCTCTGGTGACCAAATCAAAGTTGTGACGGAAATAAGGAGCAGCAGTAAGGAAAAGTCACCTAGGATCTAGAGGAACAAGCCACACAACTGGGGACAAATCCAAGAACTCACCCTGCAACAGCAGAAGGTAGGACGGGCGAGGTTGCGGGGCTGCCCAGTCCCAAGAGGCTGAGTGAGAAGGAGATAGTGGCAGACACCTCTTAAAGGGGCCCCATCTGCGAGTGGACTTGCAGGAGGATGGACCTGCTCTCTTTGAGCACCAGTGACAGTCCGGTTGCGCAGGGACTTACAGGGTGACACTAAGTGGTCAGAATGAGGGCCAAGGTGAGAATCTCTTGCACAGAAGTACAGGCGGTGTCCACTGTTCCCTGCTGAGCCCTTCCCACTCCCAGTGCACGGACACAGCACCGCCATGATGTCATCAAACTGGATAACAG
>NW_011889003.1:2040826-2042866 GCF_000151845.1 Pteropus vampyrus | reverse complement strand
CTGCTGAGCCCTTCCCACTCCCAGTGCACGGACACAGCACCGCCATGATGTCATCAAACTGGATAACAGAGATCACTCAGCCAAGAGGATTCCCTGAAACTCTGCCTCCCCCAACTCGAGCTCCACCCAAGCCACATTCATGTATTTCCTCAGCGAGTCAGGTGCTCCTTGCTGAGCAGTGCTGAGACTCATACTGGTGGCAACTGGCCTCGGTTTCTGGTGTGGCCTTTTGAGGCAACTATAAGCACAGCATCTGTGGATTGCTTTCTGAATCTTGACAGGTGGCCCCAGAGGGGTAGAGGCTTAAGCTAAATTTGGCCTGCAGCTGAACCCCTCTCAGGACTGTGCCACTGGCCACCTACTTCACTAATCCACACCAATAAGACTGGGGGACTTAGGAGCTTTGCTTAGTACATAGAAATAGACATGGAAAGGCAGCCAAAATGGGAAGACAAAGAAGCAGAAACCAGAGAACCAGATAGAATGGAGTCAAGTAATCTAAGAGATGCAGAATTCAAAACACTGGTTATAAAGATGCTCAATGAACTTTTAAGAAGTGTAGATGAATTCAGTGAGAACTTCAACAAAGAGATAAAAAGCATAAAAATGGAAATGGAAATTATAAAAAGGAACCATTCTGAAATGAAGACCACATTATCTGAGATGAGAAGTATATTAAATGGAATAAACAAAGTGAATAAAGAAAAGGATCAAATGCCCCATCTAGAAGACGGGAAAGCCAAGAACACTCAATCAAAATGGCAAGAGATAAGATGTCAAGACCATAAAAATAATTTAAGGAGCATATGGGACACTATTAAGGGTCCAAATATCTGTCTGATCGGCCTAACTGAAGAAAATCAAGATGGTGAACAACTGTTTGAAGAAATAATGATGGAAAACTTCCCTACCCTGGTGAAGGAAATGCACATAAAACCCCAGGAAGTTCAGAGAATCTCCCAAACCAGGGATTAAAAGAGGCTCATACCAAGACACATTATAATTAAAATGCCAAAGGTTAAATACAAAGAAAGAATATTAAATGCAGCAAGAGAAAACAGATAGTTACTTAAAGGGAACACTCATAAGACTGGCAGCTGATTTTTCAAAAGAAACTATGCAAGACAGACAGGCTTGGCAAAAAATATTCGACGCGATGAAGACCCAAGTTATGTATACTTTTGAACTTATATCTGAAGGGCAGAAATAGCACAGAAATAGCAGAAATAGTTATTTTATCATTAACTGTATTGATGTCTAACCAATGTACTTGAAACTAATTAAAATAAATAAATTATAAAAAAATTCTACAAACAAGAATACTTTATCCAGCAAATACTGGAAGGACTTCTTAAAGAAGAAAAAATGCATCAAAAGCAAGAATAAAGAATGTTAACAACTACATTCCTATCAATAAGTACCTCAAATGGAAAAGAATTAAGTGCTCCAATCAAAAGGTAAGAGTGGCTGAAAGGATAAGAAAACAAGACCCCTACATATGAAAAGGAAGGAGATGGGAAAAGATATTGCTTTGATGGACCTAAAAGGTATTTAAGTCAGACAGAGAAAGATCAACACTATATGATTTCACTTATATGCGGAATCTAAGGAATAAAAAGAACAAAAACAGACTCACAAATATAGTGGACAATTTAGTGACAGAGGGTAGGGGGGTTTGAGGGCTGGGAGACTGGGGTGAGAGGTTAAAGAAGTACAAATTAGTAGCTGATGGATGGTCACGGGGATGGGGGCCATGGCATAGGGAATGCAGTCAGCATTAATACATTGGCTAGGTGGAGGGTCAGGGGAGGGAGGGAGCAATTGGGGGGATCGTTTTGCAAACTGTATTGATGTCTAACCAATGTACTTGAAACTAATTAAAATAAATAAATTATAAAAAAAATTGCTAATGATAAAATAACTATTTCTGCGCTATTTCTGCCCATCAGATATAAGTTCAAAAGTATACATAACTTTTACATAGTATAGAAATATTGAGAAAGCCTGGTTGAAGTAATATGATGGTCATCAATTATGTCT
>NW_011889003.1:2038558-2039721 GCF_000151845.1 Pteropus vampyrus | reverse complement strand
GCTTTCCTTTTTTCGGCCTAAGACTTTCCAGTTCTGAAAATACAAATACTTGTAGAGGGTATTTAAGCATTTCCTACTAGTCTACATCTTAATGGGAATGAGGTAGTCGATTATTTCCTGAGAAAAGAAAGGGATGAAAGAATCTGAAAATCCTTAAAGAGGATCATCTATAAAAAGGAAGGGAGCCCATTCAAAAAAAAAAAAAAACAACAGAAAGTGGGGACGACCTGAGAAAATTCATCTGGCTCATAATTTTGAGTAGGACTTGCTTAGAGCATTTACTGTTTTCTCCCCACCCTCCTCCCCACATCATCCTTGCTTCTTTCAGTTTCCTCATCTAAGAAATAAAAAGTCGAGATCAGAATCCCTACTTTAAAGAGCAAATATGGTGATTAAAAAAGTTAGTAAAGTAAAAGACAGCTGGCACTCCAGCAAATGTCCATTATCCTCCTGCTGCACTGCCTGTGTCTGTTTCATTCAGCTAAAAAGATAAAACACTTTTTCCTCAAAGAATATGACAGTAAATAAACAGATATCAAAAAGATAATGTACTAGCACTATTTGTGAATTTTTTTAAAAGCTTTATGTGCCTTTTAAGCCTTTCAACTTGCCGTTTGAACCTTCATCCCCACAAAAAAGATTTCAGGAAACCTATCATCAACCAGACCAATGGCCTGGTTTAAGTTTCACTTATTTTATTTCTTTTTCCCAAACTTTTTTAATAATAGCAAAAATGTTACCATTTATCTCTAGACCATGAAAATCTAAGTCCTAGAATCAGATTCAATTTTTAAAAATCAGAAATGTTATGGAGTAAAGATTTTAAGAAAGCAATAGTTTGTACTTTTTTGTTCTGTATAAAACAGATTTGTTTCATAACATTATAGAGACTCTCATGACCAAATCGATAATAAAAAAACATTGAATGTTACTTCCTAATGAATCTGATGTTCATTAAAATAAATAATAGCAGTCAGTGCTAACCTACAATTATCCAAAAGAATAGCACTTCTAAAAATGCACATATTTGGAAGAAGCATGATCTGTCATGATATTGTCACTTTTCTCAAAGTCTGCCAAAATCCAGAAAGACTAATTCTAGGTTACAGAGTAAGAGTCTTCCAAAAACATCTGGATAAAGTGAAGCAATGATAATGAACACC
>NW_011889003.1:2029978-2037458 GCF_000151845.1 Pteropus vampyrus | reverse complement strand
TAAATTAGGTAATGCACTAAAGATGACTGATAATACATTAAAGACAGTGCATATGAAGTACTTAGCACAGTGCCTGGCACAGAGTAAGTACTAGTACATATCTGTATTTATCAAAGTAACTTTATGGTTCTCACTGCTTTTTGTCTGGTTCTCCTATCTCAAAAACACTTGTCTACCCAGTTGCCCAAGTCAGACTTTCAGAAATCAGCTTTGATTCTTCTCTCTCCCTTACCTCTCATCTACCCCCTAGCCCCTTAGATTCTCTCTATCAAATCCATTCATGTCTCTCCCTCCCAATTACTACCTGATTGGTGGTCCAGGTCGCTACTCTTGAAATGTTACTGCAAAGCTCTCCAGAAGCTTCTCCCTGCCTCTAGTCTTTTTCTCTTTGTCAAACTTATCAAAAGGTTTAGGATAAAATTTAATTTCCTAAACATGACTTTGAAGATATCCTAGGATCTGTTCTCAGCTCGACTCTCCAGTCCTGTAATCTCAACTCTATCTCTACGCTTCAGGCACACTGAACATAGTTTAGTTCCTTGAGTATGCCACACTCCCACCCCCTCTGAACACCCTTACGGATTTGTTCTGTCTGACTCTACCAAATACTCAAAGGGCTCCAACTGCTTCGAAAAAAGTTTGAAAACCAATACTTTAGCCAAATTAAATCATTGATCTTTCTCTGATATACATTCTATGTTTTTCTGAGCTTACCATAAACTACTATGGTTCACTGCACTCCTATATCATTTCATTGAAATGCTACTTAATCTTCAAAGTCTGGATCAAATAATAAACCTTCCAAGAAGCCATCTAAAATCTCACTCCAGTCAGAAGTGATTTTTCTGAAATCTTACAGTATTTTGTATAATTGATATGATACCTAACATATCTTCCCTAATAGATTTTAAGCTTTTTGAGATGTGTCTGTGATTTGTATAATTTTTGTATAATTTGTATAATTTTAATAGTCTATAGTACCTCCACCACACTTTCTTTATTAGAAACACAGTTAATCATATTGATCGAATATTTTAAATTTATAATGCTTTTAAAAAAATCAAACTGTTAAGTGCTAGTTTGATAGTCTAGTTAGAATTTTAAGCAATATTCAAATACCATGGAACTTTAACTGAGCTTAGTATATTAAAATGTCTTATTGGAAACAGAATGAAACTTAATGAAGACTCTTTTAAGAACAAAAAGAAAATTACACTAAGAAGAGATAAGGAATGACTGAGCAAACATAGAAGACCAAGAAGATAAAGCAGATTAAAACTAAATGAACTTACACAGTTCTCTTATTCAAAATGAAGCACACAGACAAATATTCTATGAAAAAGCCAGAAAAATATAAATATCTTTATAATTTTTCCTGTTTAAGTTCCTACACATTAAATGCAAAATAAATACATATTTAGGGAATACTAAATGTGATTGAGAGGGTTAAAAAGAGGAATAACACAGTATGCAAAATCTGTGAGGGAATTTTATTAAAGTTGAGATTATATAATTCACAATAATAAGGGTAATTCATATCTAAACATATGAAATATTATTCAAATAAACACAGAATGCGAACCACCTGGTCTTCGTCACTATAAGATATAAAACAAACAAAAATTTTATTGTAAGTGGGATTAAATTCTAGAACATGATTCAAAAAAAGGAGGCTGTGTAGCTTTAAAACTGTACACTGTGCTGTATGATTTGGAAGAAAGAAATATTACACTTCATTGAGGAAGAAATAAACTTTAGTTTTCCATTTCAGTTAGAAATGGACTTTCAAACATATGTATTTAGGTACATTGTATGCCATCTTTCTCATTGTTCATTACATTTACTATTTTGTTTTTAAAACACTGGTATTTTCATTTGTGTAAAGCAATTTTTATGGCCCTTATTTTTGGGGGAAAAACTTTCCAAATGAAGTAAGTCAAATGAACACAGATTCTTAAATAATCTTTGTATTTTTAAAAAGAGATCTATTTTAACACATTGAAGTACAATTGTCATTTCCAGTAGGATAATTTTACAACTGACTGGTTAAACGAAGAACTCAGTCTGCATGATAGCAAGTCAGAAACCTTTGGTCATCAATCTTCCCTTTGACACAGACAGCTCTAATTAGAGTATTTCCCTACCTCATTTCATACTTCTCTATTAGCTCTTGTCTTGCTCATTTTCTAAGCGATCATGAAGCTTCAAGTTAAAAGCAATAAATTCCTCACACACCAGAACAAAAACAAAAACTAAAACAAAATCACTCTTTGGACTAAAAGCTACAGAAATTACATTCCTATGTCAGTGCTGAACTTTAATGCCCACGAGAAGTACACCAGATTCACTTTTCCACAATTTCAACTTCAAGCATTGTCTAGGTTGAACTAGAACCTATTGCCCCTCTCCCTAGTATACACACAGTATATAAATTCAGATCTTTCACAGTTGAATTTAAATCTCTTTTCAAAGAGTCATTTGGCTTTCAATGGTTTTTAACAGAAAACACACACTGACCTCACAGGGTGATTAGTTTTCAACATATTCATAAATACAGAGATCGCCAAACCAAACACAAAGACAGAAAAGCACTATACACAACACGTAACATTTAATACCATTCAACATACATTTGTTGAAACCCTACTATGTGCAAAATATCCAACAAGAGCCAGGTGGATAAAAAGGAGCCAGATCACATCAGTATCTCCTGTGATACACTTTCATGCCACTTGGTACTTTTCTATCGAGGTGAGCTTTGTAATTTTGACTCATTATTAGTTTATTTATTGAAGCCTGTCTTTCTATGACTAGAACAAATACCATATTAAGAAGATTCCAGTTAATACTTACTTTGGTGTCCATCACAGAGTAGAAATTCAATAAATATTTACTGAATAACAATATAATGTTATATTAAGATCTTATAAGGTAGTGAAAAAGAATATCAGTTAAAATAACTCCATCTTATATTAAAAAGTTAGAAGGATTTGTCTGCTTAGAGCAGCATCAGAGAGGAAAGATGGGTTCTGTCTTAGTGATTTTAGTTTTACAAAGTCTTAGATACTAAATAGCTTTAAAAGCTCAAGGGAACCATGAGCCTTCTCATTTTTCATATGTTGGAAGAATGAGCTATCATTACTTATTAGAATTTTATACTGCCTAGCTAGGACTTTATTAAATTTTCAGCAAATATCTGCTACTGCCTCTTTGGAAATCCTCCCAGTGGGCAGCAGGAACAGGACTCAATGGAATAAAAAGCATCTAGTACCTCGATATCTCTATTCAGAGTGTATGGGAATTTCATTAAAAATGTCTTTTATCTTAAAATTGCATTTCTTTTTATACGCTGATGCTCAAAAACCTTAAAGCACTTACTTTAATGAAATTAAAAGACTTTTCCTTAGAATGTACTTCTCAGCTTACAATTAAACTCTTTAAGGCTTAGTGATTTACAGTTATTAGGCCTTTAGTGATTACTAGCATATACAATGCCTTTGGCTATTTATATCTTAAAATTATGTCTAATAAAAATACATAAAACCTTTATTAAATTAAAGTAGTTCCCTGAGAAATTTTTATTTTGAAGAGAAAGTATTTTTCCCCTAATGAGATGAAAAGAACTAATTATAAAAAGAGCTAATTCTAGCAACAGTCATGGAAAGGGTACCAGCTTTGGAGTATACCTGTCCACCATGAAACTTCTGAGTCTCAGTTTTCTGATATGCTAAATGGGAATGCTAATGCATATACATAAAGTTATGAAAATTAAAATGAACAAGTTCTTGCTATTGCTAATTTTTTTTAATGACGAATAAATTCTTTTCTAAATATTATACTAGGAAAAAAGCTTATATCTTAATAACTGGTATGTACTCTCTGGTCAGATAGTATAAATTGTGAAGATTAACTTTTATTTCTACTTTGCATTGACTCCCAGGAGGCATAAAGGATGTAAATAATAATTTTTATAAAACATATCTACAGTATTTCTTGATTCTCTTCACTTTTCCATCTCCTTCCATTATTACCATATGGTAGGCAGAATGGTTCCCAAAGATGACCATGCATTATTTTCTAGAATCTGAAAATGTTACATTTCATGGTAAAAGGCACTTTGCCGACATCATTAAGGTTAAGGACCTTAAAACAGGGAGATTATCCTGGATCATCTCAGTAGTCCCAATTTAATTACATGAGCCTTTAAAAGCAGAAAACTCTCTTGAACTGGAGAGCAGAAGAAATGTGCAGAATGAGTACTCAGGGAGACTAGAAGCACAAGAAATATTCAATGTGCTTGAAGATGAAGGGGGCCATGAGTCTAAGGGAACAGGACCCCAGTCCTACAACAGCAAGGAGCTGAACTCTGCCAACAACCTGAATGAAGCTGGAAATGAAGTCTTCCTTTGAGCCTTCAGATAAAAGTCCCACCTAATGACACTTTGATTTTTGGTCTTGTGAGACCCAGAGCAGAGAAACCAGCTAAACTCACTCAGACTTCTGGCAGAATGGTGAATTTGCATTGTTTTAAGTTGCTAAGTTTATGGGAATTTGCTTTGGCAGCAACAGAAAACTAATATCCATTGATCAGGCCCTCATCATCTCTGCTCTAAACTAATAAAATTGCCTCTTACTCTTGATCACTAGACTTCCTCATCGACAAAATCTTTCTAACTCTGATGGTCATGACCCTGTTCCACATCCTGCAAAAGCTTCCCACTGCCAATTCCATGGCTCTAACTCTTTGGCCTGACATTAAGTTATTTTCCATCTGGCCCCGAACTCTACTGCCAGTCTCATTTCCCACTAAGTGTCAAGTACTCTCTGCTCTGTACATACTTAAACTGCATTTCTGTATCTCTGGATCTAATATTGCTGTCTAAAATGTCCATGCCAAGGTGTCATCACAGTTTAAACATTATCTACAATTCAAGGCTCAGATCAACTGGCATCAGTGTTGAAAGTGACCATTTCCACTACTACACTAATGCTAACATAATAACAGCTAAACTAACGTTAATAATATTAACAATAACAGCTGCCATTTATTAAGAATGTAGTATATGTTGGACAACATTTTAAGTGTTTTTAAAAGTGCTCATAACAACCTAATGAGGTAGGGAGATAAATTCCATTGTTTTTACAGCTGAGGAGATGGAGGTTAGAGAGGCTAAGTGACTTGTCCATGTAGAGGAGCTGGGATCCGAACTCGGGAATGCTAAAATCTGTTTTTGCCATTCTGCTACACTTACAGAATATTCTTTGTACCTCTTGCTTGTCCTTATCATGTTCCGCCTTGGTTTATATTTACTTAATCCTGCAAATCATTTCTTCTAGTAGATTTTATTATCCTTGAGCATAAAAGCTATAAGAGAGCAAAGACTATGTTTTGTCAAGTTTTGTCTTCCATAGCACCTACCAAAATGCCTTCCCTGAAGTGTTTACTATGAAAAAATGCATGGTAATGTTTATGCTTTAGGGAAATGATTAAAATCTCATAAGAATTCATTAGCAAATTTTTAATACTTTGAATGAATGTAATATTTATGTCTGGGAAGGGATAATGCAAGATAATTTGCATGTGTAGATGTAAATGAAGAGTTCTTTAACAACAGCTTTAAGGGTTCTATTATTCTTTCTATAAATAATAACAAAACACTAAAATATGAGATAGAAGAAGCATTTGACATATGTTTATATGATCATTTATAGATTTTAGAACTTCAGTGTACCAATTTATCATATTGAGGAACAAAGTTTTCTTGTCTATAACAAAGGTGAATTGAATTAAATTGTTCATTCTTTCTAACAAATGTTGTGTATTTAGTAGATATCAACTATTATTTTAGATACTAGAGAGATTAAAATGAATGAGATACAGTTCCTCCCTTCAATAACTTTATAGACTAATCGTATTCGGACAAATACAACTAAGTAATAATACATGTTATTAATACACAGAAGACCCTTAAGAATCTGAAAAACAGGCTTATGTTTTTCTACCATAACAATCCAATTAGAAAATGGGCAAAAGACTTGAATAGACATTTACCCAAAGAAGATATACGATAAACACATAAAAAGAGGCTCAATATCACTAGTCATTAAGGACATGCAAATCTAAACTACAATGAGATATCACCTCATACATTTGGGATGACTATTATAAAAAATAACAAGTGTTGGCAAGGATGTGGAGAAATAGAAACCCTTGTATACTGTTGGTGAGAGTGTAATATGGCACAGCTACTGTGGAAAACAGTGTGGCAGGTCCTCAGAAAATTAAAAATGGAACTACCATATGATCCAGCAATTCCACCGTGAGTATAATGCCTAAAAGAATTGAAAGCAAAGTCTTGAAGAGATATTTGTACACTCATGTTCACAGCAACCTTATTCACAGTTGGTAAAAAGTGGAAGCGACTCGAATGTCCAATGACGGATAAATGGATAAACGAAATGTGCTATATGCATACAATGGGATATTAATCAACCTTAAAAAGGAAAGAAATTCTGACACATGCTCCAACATGTATGCACCTTAAGGACATTATGATACGTGAAATAATGCAGTCACAAAGGACAGATACTATACAATTTCACTTATATCAGGTACCTAGAGTAGTCGAATTCAGAGACAGAAAATAGAACGGTGGTTGCCAGAAGCGGAAGGAAAAGGCAAGTGAAGAGTTGCTGTTTAATGGATGCAAAGTTTCAGTTTGCAAGATGGAAAGAGTTCTGAAGATGGATGGTGACGGTTGCACACAATGCGCAGGTGCTGAATGCCAATAAACTGTATACTTAAGAATGGTTAAGGTGGTTAAGTTTTACATTTTATATGTTTTACTACAATTAAAAAAATAAAAAATAAGGTTTCTTTAAAGAACAAATGATATAAAATTCAATTAAAATTCAAGAAATGCTAAGTTAATTTCCATTAACAAAACTGCTATCTTTCTTAGCTACTTGCTGATCCTAGCTTGCTGTACAAGTACTTTAATTCATAATATGTTAACAGCTTTTACGTATAAGAAATATTTTGTTTTTCTCACCTATAATATTTGAATCACATGAACTTATTAGCAAATGACAAGTGGTGGCATGACTAGTAATACTTATATTAATAATAGCTGATAGTATTATAATTAATAATGGATGATAATCATACCATTATATCAAAAATGAGAAATATGCCTAAATTTAGAGTTAAAGGCACAGTTTTGTAAAATATGGTATATATCCTGTAGTGTTAGTCTGAGATTTCTAATAACATGAAAAGACAATATTACTATTTAACATTTCAATTATTCTTCATTATTACAAAGTTCTCTGTTAACTGGCCTGTAAATTCAATAAATATTCACTTACAACTATTATATACTAGAAAAGTGGTTTTAAGCCTTATAGAATTACATACTAGGCCAATTGTTTTAAGTCTTTTAAAATATCACCTCCCCTCCATTTCAGTAAAGTATTATTT
>NW_011889003.1:2019237-2025793 GCF_000151845.1 Pteropus vampyrus | reverse complement strand
TAGTCTTATTTGCCTATTTAAATTTAAGTTAATTTAGTTAAAAATGTAAAAAACAAAAACTCAGTTACCTAGTCACACTAGCCACATCTCAAGTGCTCAAGAGCCGCATATGGCTAGTGCCACCATGTTGTCTTGGACAGTGCAGTCAGAGGACACTGCCATCATTGCCAAAAGTGCTATTGGGCAGTGCTGGTCTAGACCATAATAGAATAGTATAACAGAAGTGTCCAGATCCATACTGCCTAGATTAAAGTCCCAACTTTTACCCTTATGAGCTAGGTGAACATGGAGAAGTCATTTCTCCACCACTGCAAAGTTTGTCAAGATTTACCAAATTCCTCCCTCTTGCCAAATCCAATAGTCAATTCTCAGTCTTCATCATACTTGACTTATCAGAAATACTTGACATGGCTGATCATCTTTCTTAAAATATTTTCTTTGTTTGGTTTCCAAGATACCATACTCTTCTATTCTTCTTCTTTAAAGGACTCCTCTCTCTTAAGTCTCCTTTGATGGATTCTCTTCCTGACTGCTAAATACTTTGTTGAAGTATCCCAGGGCACAGTCTTTAGCTTTCTTCTTGATTCAAGTTATCCTAAGTAATCTAATCCATTGCCATGGGTTAAATACTACCTGCTGATTACTCCCAAATAATATCTTTAGTCTTGACCTGCTAACATCTAGACTCATTTCCAAACTAACAATATAATAACTACACTTAGATGTCTAATGGCCATCTCAAAATCAACATGTCTAAAATAGAATTCTTGATTCTCCTGTAAGGCTGACCTAGCCATTGATGTGTTACATCTACAAAGTGATTTTTAAGTTTTCAAAGCATTCTCTTATACATTTAAAAATATTATCTTTATAAAAATCATGTTGGGACAGCCGGTGTTAATTCTATCTGTCATATGAACATTCTGTGACTCAGAAATGTTAGGTAGGTTTTTAAAGAAGTCATAGTTGATATCTTACACAATCCAGAGGAAGCAATATAATCTGAGCCTCCTTATTCTTTCTGTATGCTTTCTATTATGCCTCACAAGTCATATTTA
The DNA here is from genome assembly GCF_000151845.1 of Pteropus vampyrus. Classification (NCBI taxonomy): domain Eukaryota; kingdom Metazoa; phylum Chordata; class Mammalia; order Chiroptera; family Pteropodidae; genus Pteropus; species Pteropus vampyrus. The sequence goes on along the minus strand of NW_011889003.1, from coordinate 2,024,735 downwards.
ATCTTTAGAAACAGTGAGTTTCTAATCTTTAGAAAAGTGAGTTTCCAATTAACAGTAAAAAGAGCATACAAAACAGCATGGCGGGAGGTATCACATTACCTGATATCAAACTATACTACAAGTCTATAGTACTCAAAACAGCATGGTACTGGTATAAAAACAGATATATTGATTAATGGAACAGAACAGAGAGACCAGAAATAAATCCACATCTGTATGCTCATTTAATACATGACAAAGGAAGCAAGAACATACAATGCGTATAGGGAGTCTCTTCAATAAATGGTGTTGGCAAAACTGGACAGATACATTCAAAAAAAAAAAAGAAAAGAAAAAAAAGAAACAGGATCACCTTCTTGCACCACATACAAGAATAGACTCAAAATGGATTAAAGACTTAAACGTAAGACCCCAAAACCATAAAACTTGTAGAAGAAAACATAGGCAGTAAACTCTCTGATATTGCTACTAGTAATTTCTTTTTGGCTATATCTCCTCAGATAAGGAAAACAAACAAACAAATAAACAAGTGGGACTATGTCAAACTAAAAAGGGTTTACACAGCAAAGGAAACCATCAACAAAACAAAAAGACCACCTACTGAATGGGAGAAGATATTTGCTTATGACACATCTGACAAGGGGTCAATATCCAAAATATATGAAGAACTCATACAACTCAACAACAAAAAAACAAACAATTCAATTAAAAAATGGGCAGAGACCTGAACTGATATTTCTCCAAAGAGGAAATACAGATGGCCAATAGACCTATGAAAAGATGCTCAAGGTCACTAATCATCAGAGAAATGCAAATTAAAACCACAATGAGATATCACCTCACATTGTTAGAATGGCTGTCATCAATAAATCAAAGAACAACAAATGTTGGCGAGGATGTGGAGAAAAGGGAACTCTCAAACACTGTTGGTGGGATTGCAAATAGGTACAAATGGAAAACAGTTTGGAGGTTCCTCAAAAATTAAAAATGGATCTACCTTTTGACCCAACAATTGCACTTCTGGGTATTAATCTGTGGAAAACCAAAACAATAATCCGTAAAGATCTATGCATCCTTATGTTCATGGCAGCACCATTTATAATAGCCAAGATTTGGAAGCAACCTAAATGCCCATCAATAGACGACTGGATAAAGAAGTATGGTTCATATATACGATGGAATATTACTCAGCCATAAAATAAAATCCTACCATTTGCAATGACACGGATGGACCTAGAGGTTATTATGCTGAGTGAAATATGACAGACAAAGATAAATACCCTATGATTTCACTTATATGTGGAATCTAAGGAACAAAAAGAAAAAAACTCATCAAAAACAGACTCACAAATATGAAGGACAATCTGGTGATGGCCGGGGGGAAGCGGGTGCAGGCCTGGGAGAAAGCAGCGAAGGGTTAAAGAAGTACAAATTAGTAGTTGATAGATGGTCACAGGGATGGGGAGCACAGCATAGGGAATGCAGTCAGCAGTAATGTAATGGTTGTGTGTAGAGCCAGAGGGAAGATAGAGTAATCAGGGGAACTGTTTCATAAACTACATGTATGTCTAACCAATGTACTGTATACTTGAAACTAATAATAAAATAAAATTTAAAAAAACTTCTTTCCACTCAGAAACATCAGAAATAGTACAAAGGCAAATTATAGATTGGGAAAAGATACTTGCATCACATAAAACCACCAAAATTTTCATATCCAGATTATAAAATCAAGTCCTACAGTTCAACGAAAGATAATCAATAGAAAGATATGTGAAAGAATTGAACTAGCATTTCATAAAAGAATACTCGAATGACCAATAAGTACATGCAAAGGTGCTCAATTTCATTTAATTATATGGGAAATATCAATTTAAACTGTATGAGACCATTTCATGCTCCTCAGATTAGCGAAAGTTCCAAAGTGACAGTACCAAAGATCAATAAGGATGTGGAACAACAGGGCCTCTTATACTCTGCTGAAGCTAAAATTTCTCTAAGAACTAAAGTTTCTATCAAAAAAAAAAAAATCATGGCAGAAGAAAAGAGATATAACTTAGCTGCCATGTATACTGGCCAATACAACTTTATAAATACTTTCTCCCTTGCCAATTTTGTTTGCATGTAATGACTATGATATCATCAAGAATAATTTTGCAATTCTTCAGAAGGCAAGTAAGTAGTCTTGTCTGGTTTAAAATCTATACTGGTGCAATGATATTTATTTTTACAATAATAAACACCATGTCAGAAATTTGAAAACATGATTCATTAAATGATAAATCTGTAATAATCACATGTAGATCACTACACAGAGTCTAGGAAAATCAGGAGAATACTAAATAAATATTTGAAAATGCAAACATGCTAGTTAAAAATGTATTTCTTGGTTTTAGGTAAGTTACTTTATATATCTTATGTATTTATGTCTAAACAAAGGATCTACTACAAGATTCAACATCATAAAAATAATTCAGTACTTTAGGTAATGTTATCACAGTTTAAATAGTAAATTTGAAGATTTCGGTTTTAAATACTGTTGGAGCTTGCAATTGCAATTTTTTTCTTTAGAAAACATAAAAATCTTACTTAAATACATACTCATATACACAGTAATATAAAATTTAGAAACCCATTGAAATTTTGGAGTCCAATAATTGCAAAAAAATCTGTTTGCTATTCTACAGGTAAACACGGACTAGAATATGAGAGAGTTGAGAGATATTATGAAGTCAACAGATCAAAGCTATTAGGTAGATAAGTAGAAAAATTGCATATTTTAAGAATGATTAAAATCTCAGCCATTATAATGTCACTGAATATTAATGAAAACGATGACAAAAAGGAATACTTTATTTTCTGCTGTGCTATATATACAGAGTGGAGGAACAAGATATGATATAAGGAATAAGACTACAGTTCTTAAATCCGCCAACATCATAATGTTTTTGAAGATTAAAAACCTATTAACTACTTATACATAAAAACCAAATCAATATTGTTACAGAATCTCAGTGTATGATCCACAGATATATATTTTTTCAATAAAAATATTATCAAAGGAAGATATATAGGATATTTATGCCAATATTGTAAAGATATGAAACTTCATTCAGAAATACTGACCATTCTCGTCTTGAACTCGTCTATACTCTTAGCTTCTGTGACAGTATTTTCTCATAGTTTTTGTCCTTTCCTCGGGGTCGTTCCTTCTCGGACTCCTTCATGGGTTCAGGACTCATCCTGCTTCCTCTTCCCCCCAAATATCCCTTCTTTTATACTTCTAATATCCATTAATAGCACTATGATCACCCACCAAGTGATACAAACCAGAAATATAGAAATCATCTTAGAATTCTCTCCTTTGTCCCCTATCTAATGAGTCATTAAATCAAATGATTGACTGCTAATTTTGCTCTTTAAAATTTTCCCTGAAACTATCACCCTCTCTCTATCTTTATTACAACTGACTTAATTCAGGTCCATTCAGGCTCTTATCTCCTATCTGAATTATTGTATTACATTGCTAATTTGTCCTAAAATACTCTTTACCAGATGCTGACTGAATTTAATTCTTTATTGCAGCCCTGCTAGAATATAAGCTCTAAGAGAAGGATCTCTTGTCTTGCATTCTTTAGGATAGTACCTGGCATATGGTAGAAGTTCAAAAACGACTTGTTAGATAAACAAATGGCAGCCTAAAAGTTCTAAAAAGTATATATTATGCGAATCTGACTATGTAAATCCTCTACTGATCCCCTTTAAAACTTCCTATAACCTATAAATTAATATGATCTACAGGACTCTCCATGATTTGGTCTCTACTCATCTATCAGCCTCATCTCTGGCCACATTCAGTCCAGCATTTTATGGTAAAATCATACCTAAATGCCTATCATTCCTGTACATATAATGCCTCCATGTCTTTGTTCATTATAGTTTTTTTAAGTTTTCTATTTGGAATACCAAACGGTCCTTTACCTGGTTAGTAATTACTCTTTTTTCAGGTCTTATATCAGGTATCATCACCTCCAGCTATTCACTCCTAGAATTCCAGGTTGGATCAGATGGCCTTCCTCTGGGCACCTAGTATATTTTCTATGCAATTCTAGTTTTACCACTGATATATGAACTTGAAGCAATCTGTTTAAGTATCTATCTTTTGCTAGATTATAAGCAACTCAGCTTATAAGTGATTCCTTATTCATCTTTGTTTTCCATGTGTGCGGCACATAGTAAGTGCTCAATATTTGTCAAAAAACTCCTGAATGAATAAAATTAATTATTTAGTTTAATATCACACATATTCTCTAACTTATAGTCTTATTAATGTCTGTTTTAGGTTCTTAATTTTTTTAAGTTTATAGTTTATAAGTTTTAAAGAGAAAAGTGCAATAAAGTTCTAACTGCCAGAGAAATATAAAAAACAATTTCAAAAGGTCCACATTTATGGTATTAACACAACAGAGTTAATTATGTATAAATATGAACAATTTAAAATATCATTTAAATAAGACCTTTATGTTCATAAATTTCTATTTTTATATTAAAATGAAAAATAACATTTTGACATACCAAATGAAAAATGCCTATAACAATAATCACATTAAATATAGTGAGTTACAACCAAGTTATAAGAAATACCATCAAATAACTATTTCGACATGATATTATTATATATGCAAGGCGCAAATTCCAGTATTACTGTTATAGTTTGTAAAATCAAGATCAGCCGGGTCCAGGAATTAATGTATCTTTAAATATTTTTTTGTTGCACATTTAAGTCTTGACTTTTGTGTACAAGAACCTTAGTTTTCAAACATAAACGAGATTTAATCCACTTGCCTATAATTTATTTGCTGTAAAGGAAACACCATATTACATGGTTTTGTTTGTTCAGTAGAAGATATGCTATTATTTCCAAGATACCAGGGATTTAATGTTTAATTATCAACACCCATTTGAAAAAAGACATTGCTTTGACTCACAAATTTCTTAATTGCTAATAGTGGTTTTTCTGAGTAGGAGTGTTGTATCTAATTTATTTTTGCAGATGTGGTTTAGCAACTGAATTTTAAATTAGCAAAGCTTCGAATGTCTTCACTGTCAGCAGAAAATTCTTCCATCCCTGCTGCTGGAGAATATCGTTGCTTGAAGTTTTAACAAAGAAGTAGAACTGTAGTGAGAAAACTGATACTATTGGTAAATGTTGCTTACAAACTGAAAAAGAAGTTAGGTTGTCAGTAATAAAAATAGTATTCACACAAAATATGAGGTGCCATCTTCATCACCATACCTTGCGGGGAATGAAAATTAATCTGGCTGGTTCCAACTTGAGGAACCTAAAGAGAAGCAAATAACTCACAGATCAGAGCGTGGTTATGAAGGACCAGCAGCTGGCAGTCAGGGGACCCACAGCTGAGCCCCTCCCTGAGGAGGAAAGATACTGAACACATTTCAAGAACAGCGGCCAAGGTTAACTTTAAAGCAGGTTCATT
>NW_011889003.1:1990341-2017127 GCF_000151845.1 Pteropus vampyrus | reverse complement strand
CCCTTCAACATGTATTATAACTACTTAACAGCACCAATAGAAATATTTGTAATTATAAATTTAAATTTGAAATTTTTGAAATTAAAATGTCGAATAGTTTTCACATAGCCATTGTTATATAATGGAGAGTCGACTGCATTGAGTCAGGAATTCTGGGTTCGCTCTTTGGCTTTACTGACTGATCTTGAGAGAGTTATTTCCCTTTCTAGAACTTAGTTTCCTCAATTAATAAGTGAGAAAACATAAGTAAAGCACCAAGCAGAATGCAAGACACATGAGAGCTCCACAAATTATTCTCTTCATTTTACCCATTATCGCCAACCACCATCATGCATCATCATCATCTCTTTAGCATCCATTAAACATCTTGAAATGGAATATCTATAAGGTCTCCCCTTTAACTATTAAATGCTTTGCTCTTCTAGATATCTCTTGTTCCATGGATTCTGAGCAAATAGACACAGAAATACAACCTAGGATTTCAGTCTGCTGTCATTAAAGAAGGCATGGCACAGTATAGAAAAGTCAAAGTGTGATCGAGACTAAGGCTCCGAAAATAACATATGCCAGCAGTCACAGTAACTTAGTGCTCCTGTTATATAGAAATTTTTATTCCAAACATATATTTTCTACAACCAAAAAGCCACTCAATCTATTACCTACCAAGGAAGTCAAAGATATACTCACAAAATATTGCTTATTGTACTATGTGATCTTTGTATTTTAATTTTCATGATTGGATACAAAAGGCAAAAAAAAACATCTTGGCCTAAATCAAGCAGGACACAGTAAAATACTAACTGGAACTGATAAATTAGTATGTAGATAAATATTTTAATTACCATTAGGTTTTAAAGAAATATACTTCTCTTCAATCTAACAGCATTATCTACAAAAGGGTTATTAAAAGTTTTATAAGATGGGTTTACTTTTCATGTCCTTAAAACTTAGACATCACCAGGGATGAGTTTACAAATAGTTGCCCTGAGGCTGCTGTATTTTGAGGGGAGGGAGACCCAGGTGAGGGTGTCACTACTGGTTTTCTTTCCTTTCCTCACTGGACAGTCACCTAAAACTACAGGCAATTAATGTTGTGAGTAAATAAGCTATCAACCATAATTTCTGAAGTTTTGGGACTCTTAATTTATGGAACACTTAGTAATGACTCTGTAAACATGGGTGATCATTTGGAATGGTTAAGGAAGCAAAGACCCATTACATTATTAATTACTTTAAAAGAAAAAATCTGTAAGTCTAGTAATATGGTTAAGTCTCCAATATTGCTGGTGGGAGTCTCAGTGATAAATTTCTAAAGGGCAATTTGACAATATGTTTCAAAAGCTTTAAAAAATGCCTACTTTTTAATGTATCAATTCTACTTTCAGGATTTATCCTAAGAGAAAACTTAGCAAGATTTAGTACAGATTCAGCAGAAATGATATTTATTGAAGAATTGATTGTAATAGCAAAACACATACACACACACAAGGAAAACCCCACAGGTATCTAACAGTAGAGAGTGTTTAAGTAAGTTATGTTCATCAATAGAATAGAATGTACCTTTGAAAATGCTGTTGTAAATAAATATTTATTGACATAAAATATGTTCTTGATATGGGGGAAGGGTGACAGGAAGCAGATCTTTGCGGCTTAGCTTTGGCTGGCACACATACCAAATACGGATTTACCCTAATGCTAGGGGACACAAATTCAAATGCTAGAGGCTATCCAGTGGCACACACACATAAAAATAAAACAAACAAACCAAAAAAACCCACACCAAACAACAACGGCAACAACAACAACAACCAAAAGAAAATAATATAAAAAGAAAGAAACATCTCTTGTTAAAGTAAGTAGTTCAGGGAATCTGGGTTTATGAGATAATCTACTAGTCACCCATGTAATTGAAGAATAAAGAGAACATAAAGAAAAGTAAACTTAAATGTTCAGAAGTTTATATTCTTAGCGGGAAAATTATAAATCCACATAGCAGAAGATCTGGAAGGATATACTGTGAACAGTGTGCTAAAAATAGTTTTAATTTTTTCTGGATGGTAATTATGCTTTAAAAAATGTTTTTTTCCTATTTTGTTTTTTCCAAAATGAACATAAAAGGAATTGGCAATAAGAAAAAAATAAAGCGGACAAATGAAAAGAGTAATCAAGGACCAACATTCCTTTTACCTTTGCATAGGTCAAGCTATTCAATACATTCCCCATGTTAAAGGTATAGCATGACTTTCACGCTAATTCTGAGTTTACTGAATAATAATATTGGGTGTTGACGTAAGATGCTCAGCTCCAGAAAGAGACAGTGTTTCTACAGTGTTTCTACATTTATAAATATTATTTTACACATATTTTCTAATTTTGGCTTTAGACAAATACTGAAAAACTGTATCTTCGGTATTCTCAAAGTAAAATTGCCAATGCAAGTTATCTATCTTATGACATAATTATAGTTGTTGAAAGTTGCATCCTGAAAGATTTTTAAAAAGGCGAATCTACTATTGTCAACCATTAGGAGAAAGGTAATGAAAGGTAAGTGAAATATTTTCAAATATTCCCTAAAGTCTTAAATAGCTTATCAGAGATTAAAAGAGTATGTGATTACATGAAGGCTACAGGCCATAGGGCCAAAAGCATTAATTAGTGAATGAACAGAGTTAAGTGATTGGCTGTTAAGATAAATAGTAAACACATGACAAAGACAAATTCTGAGTTTGTGAGAGTATTAGCATAAAAGCAGCACTGTAAATAAAATATATAGTCATGTCAAAATGATATTTCATCTTATTGAGAGTTGGGAACATGTTTAGAAGAGAACTTACCCAAGGAATTAGAGATTGAGGTGATTCAAAAATTTTGTGGATAGAGATACAAAAGGCCTAGCAGCTAACACAATGGAGCATGAGAATGGCAGCACAGGAACAGAAAAGACATGGATAGCAAGTAGGCAGAGATAATTCTAGGAGTGGAAGTACTGAAACATCTTGGGCTTGGAAGTGGTGCTAGGGAAGGCTTGTAGAGCTCAAAAGTTAGAAGACAATAGTAATAATGGTAAAGTAGGAAAAAACCCAGCGAGGCTGACCAAGCTCCCAAACATTATGGCATCTTGAAAGGCTTAAATTCCTTTTCCCTCCCTCTGCTGTCTTCCTGGAGGTAGGTACCAAGAGTTATCTATCACCAAGATCACTTGCTTGTACAGTTGCCAGTCAGTGGGCTGAAGTCTGGGTTTTTAAAGTGCCATTTCTGGCATAGTCCTTGCTCTGTGTATGTGTGTGTGTAACAAACCCTGCTTCTGTCTAAAACTCCCCTAATTAAGAAATTTCTGTATATTAAATACTCCTCCTTTCCTAAAATGTGGACGTTGAAATTATTATTACCCTAATTTATGATTTAATAAGCTTTGTTTCACTTACTCAAATGACCATCTATAATTTTAGGCTAGTAAAGTAGTAATCATTTATTCAACCAAAGTTTATTGAACATCTATCTCTATAAATATGGGATACAAAAATGATATGACATAGTCTCTTTTAATTTACTGGCAAGTAGCATGTTAAAGGCAAATATGGCTGCATAAGAACGTCTTAGTTTATAATTGAAATTTCAATGTCAAGAAACCCTAATTAAGTTAAACATTCAAGAAAACGTCTCTCTCTCTGACAAGTATGTGAAAACTGAGTTTCTATTGCTAATTCCTTGATTTCTGGAGATGACAAATTTAAAACTTAGTATTTTTAACATTATTGCAGGTACTATATATAAATGCATTCTATCGACATACTATAATGTATTAGGGTAGTATCTAAATATATTGGAGGCTGTGTATGTATATGTGTGTCTATGCCACAAAGTTGAGGACCAGTTTTAGGAATGTCTTGGTGGTTACAGAGGATGTTGCTGCTTAGTTAGGATAGTTTAAGGAGCACCAGGAAGACCTACAATCTCCAAAATTCCTTTCCCAACAGCTTCCTAGTGACTAAAATTCCACTATATTATCACAATTTCTAGATCCAAAACCACATTGCTAATGGTTTACCAGAAAAGTTTCTTTTACTCATTGGGCCTCATTTTCCTAAGCTAGCATATGAGGACATTAGAGACCAGTATTAAGGTACGTTTAACCTCCAAATTTTTATGACTATAATACTTCTGTTAATTTATTTTTTTTAAAATTAATTCCTTTCACATCTCATGGTTCTTTTTCTTTCTTTTAAATCCAGTTTTGCCTATTGCTCTCCACAATTTTCCTCAGTACATGATTTTTAAGCAATAACATCTCTCCCTTCACAAGTTTCCAGAATATACTCCATAATTCTAACCCAACAGTACAATGTGTGCCTAATCCCCTTAAGTTTTTCTATTGTCTTGTTAGGAAGCTAAGTCAGATATGAGTGACAGGAAACAAAGGATTAGAAGTCCAGCTTAGAGACCGCCCAGAGAACACCCCAAAAGTAGTAGAATTCTAGATACGCACATGCGCACTAAGTAAAGTGTTATATAGCAGCCAAGTGTCAATCAAAATGACCTCACCTAGGAATGCCTTTGGAACCACCCAACACGGCCCAAATATAATGCAGACATTCCCACTTCTGGCCATTTTGTGTTGGTTATGATGTTTGTTGTTATAGCGTTCTGTTATAGCTCTTCGTTGAAACATGTGCCTCTTGGGGCATGCTTTGTCTTTCTAAAATATACTTTTAATAAATCTTTTCTAAATCTCACAGACCTGTGATTCTTCACTGCGTCAATGAGGAAGAACCCAGGAATAATACCAACCACACTCTGTGCCGTTATCCTTCCCCTCTCCCATGCTGCTGGGGAAGCGCCTGATTTCACATCACCCCAGTGGTAACAATTTCACCTGTTCTTTTCAGCTAAAGCTGATTATTTCTATATGTAAATATTTTAGGCAGGAACAGACTTGCCTCTAACTCATTTTCATTTTGGCTTCTTCTGATTTTACCACATAATTACATAGCATTTCCAGTAACATAAAAAGGCATGGCAAATTATCAGAAGGTATACTCACTGGCCCATAACTTCAAGCACCATTTTACATTTTTCTACCATTCTTATTAATAGCAAAGGAACACTAATAGTTAAGATTTTGTGAAAATAAAAAATAAACCAAGAGCTTTGATTTATTCTTGCTAATCATCCAACTCTATAATCAGTGTATCAAGTTTGTAGATTATTTAACAAGTGATGAATATTCTGCACTATTAAGATGATTACGCTTTATAAAAATTCACATTATGCTTCCAAAAATAATACTGAAAGCTAAACCAGCATATGAAAATATTCTTAGACTATAATTTATCCATATAAAATCATAAAATATGAAAATATGCTTAAACTGTAACTTTTGCCCGTATAAAATAACTAGACGTTGTGTTTTAAAATATATAAAAACTTATAAGTAGCTATATATTAAGGATATTAATTATCAGTCTACGAAGTACAAAATACAACATGCCTTAAACTTACATATCATGATAAAATCTAATTATTATCTATACAACTCCCATGACTAATTAAAATCAATCTTTCAAACTTACGTAGAAGGATCTACCTGAATTTCTGAAGTCTCATCAGATTAAAAACACTAAAAACATTCTAGAATTTTTTTTTCAAGAGGCTAAATATATATTATCCATATATTATTCCTTTAGATTTGAAGACAAAGATACTTTTATTGAAGGCTATGTTTTCTTTATATTTGTCTGATAATAACTGAGCAGAAAGAAGTAGTTTCTGGCCCTTTACCCTTCTTAGCATCTGTTAGAGTCAAGTAAAATGATCTGTAGGGCATCAGAAATAACTCTCACTGTTCCAACTTCCTGTAATTTGTGGCATTATGTCACATGTATTATGTTATTCTTCTTAGGGAACTTTGCATTATTGCTCTAGTAAAGACTTTCTTACTGGAAAAGAAAGCGATTTTTACTGTCTATCCTCTTTAACAGATAGCAAGGCTCTAGAGATAGAGCCACGGGATTTGGAAAGGTAGGTGGAGAAGCGGAGCACATTTCATTTTCTGAGACCATGCTGTTATCGGGTATCAGGTCCCTCCCTTGCTTGGGAGAAAATCAGAGTTCTAGACTTAGAAAGTGAAAACCAAGAAGGAGTCTTTCTTTCAATAGTATAGTGACAGGCCAATGATTATAGATATTTAAAACTATCTAAACAACAAACTTCTGAGTAAAGATTTTTAGGATTTCTAAATTCAATTTTAGTGGGTATTAAAAAATTAATGTCTAAAGACTATATGTATGTGAGTGCACACGTACATATGTGTATTGTTTATATTTCTTATTTTCCATACATTATGATGTTTTGACATCTTAAAAATCTACTTGGCTGGGGAGAATGCAGCTCCTTGGGGCAGGTCAATTCTCAGCCACAGCAAAGGGCTCAGCGAAGAGCCTGGCTTTGATATGCAAACTAATCAATCCAGAGCCAGACCTCCTCTTCGAGGCCCATTCACAGCAAGCCAACATCCCCTACCCCCATCACCCTAGGGCCTATACCAGGTAACTAGAGATCACTCCAGGGCCCAAAGACCAGCCTTCAGGAATTATTCAAACTAGTCAGTCTTGAACTGTTTATTCTGCTGCGACTGGCGTTTCCTGTGGAAACTCTTATAAAGGCTCTGGCCTAGAACTTCCCCTCGCTCCTGCTTTCTGCCTTCTGACCACCGTGTGGCTTCAGTATGTGGCCCTGCATGGTGTGGCATGCCTCCTGTTTCCTAGAACCTATTAGTATAATAAGCTTTTTTTCCTTAGCCTCTCTGTGTCTCCTCTTGTGGCTGACCATCATATAGAACACAGAACAGTGTGTGTATACACACACACACACACACACACACACACACACACACACATATACATACACACATATATATGTACAGACACAACGTATATATGTATACATATATATATGCACGTACATACAATGACTGTACCAAAGACAATGGTTTATAGTCCTAGTTAAGATTTAGAAAAACAAAATAATAAATTAGAGGAAATATGAAGCAAAACTCACAGGAACTTTAACATGTAAAATCCTTTGTGAAGTATAGCATGGTTTCTAGGTTAGGACTCACAGGAACTTTAACATGTAAAATCCTTTGTGAAGTATAGCATGGTTTCTAGGTTAGGACTTAAACTTGCATATTTTAAATTGAATTTAGGCATTTCATGTGGAAAGCAAAATACTTTTTATAATAGGTAATAAGAACTTATTATTTGTTAAAATATATTTTCCTTGCCTCACTGGACAAATATTGGTAATTTCTCTTTGACTAAATCTAGTGTTAATAAATCCAATATATTAAAATTCCCCAAATTACCTCTTTATTCACCCCTAAAGAAAATATTTTTTCATGTAAAATCATACAAATAATCTGGTTTAATGTAGAATATTTGCTTAGCCTGTATTTCTGCAATAGATAATGTTCCAGTAATCATTACCCAAGTATAAGTTTGTTTTATATGTCATTCAGAAATTGCCATGAACAAAAGACAATAGCCTCCTGACAGTAATATTTTGACAAGATGTCCTTGGTCATATATACTGAAACTTCTTTGGCTCTACTTAAAGGAAGGCCTTCAGCTTGTTAGAAACATAGCAATTTATTTTTCTTTTCAGATTCCCAGGTAAACAGTCTTGCAGAAATCACGGGTCTGCTCTGGGATGATGTCTCGGCTTGCGTAACGCCAGTCCTGTAAGGTTGGGAAGTCCACTGGAATTGGAACTTATACAGGGAAGTTAGGTGAACCATATTTTAGTCTAGTGCATGGTTTTGAGAGTTTTCCTACTATTATTATAAATGTGAAAGCTATAAGAATAACAAGATAAAACCATGTATTATACAAAACAAAAGAACTGCTGTGTTTTTCTGGAGCTATACTTTTCCTAATGTTCAGAATTCCTAAGATATACGTGAGATATATAGTGAGAATGTTGAGACTAAAGCTATGTTTCACTAAGTGTCAATGTTTTTAATTTTCTTTTGTTGGAGTAATTAACAAAATAATTTTATAGGTTTTTACATTGTTTTCCCCAAAAAAAGTATTTTAAGAGTTACTGATCAACATTCTTGAAAGAGAAACAAATTAGATTTGAAATGGGCCTAATTTTTCATATTGAGGTAATGAGGTCCCATAGTGCCCCCTTATCCAAGGAGATTATGTCCCAAGACTCCCAGTGGACGCCTGAAACCATAGAGAGTACTAAACCCTATATTTACTATGATTTTTCCTATACATATATACCTTTCACTTAAAGGAAGCCCTTTACAGCTCCTCTTTATCTGAATTGTCAGCATCCATACTCTTGCCCTTTGGGGCGATTATTAAGTAAAATAAGGGTTGCTTGAACATGAGCACTTCCATACCGTGACAGTCAATTTGATAACAAAGCTGGGGATGGCTATTAAGTAACTAACAGGCAGGAGGCATTCTACAGCTTGGATATGCTGGACTGAGGGGTAATTCACATCCTAGGCGGGACAGAGCGGGAAGGCACAAGACTTCATCACACTACTCAGAATGACAAAGAATTGAAAACCTATAAATTGTTTATTTCTGGAATTTTTCATTTAATATTTCTGGACCACACTTGACTATGGGTAACTGAAAACTACGAATGTGAAACTGTAATTCTTCTACTTTTCATATTTCTTAAACTTAGGTCATGCTCCCTCACAGGAAAACTTTTATACTTGATTCTAGGTAGATATGTAGTTCAACATTATTATGTGATTTACTCAAGGCAACAAAATCTGATAATTTCATCAAGAGGTGAAACCTAAGTTCAGGTTCAAAGTCAGTCAGAAATGGGTTTCTATTCTATTTCTATCATTTAATGGTTCATGACTTGGAGTATATTTCTTTACTTGTTCTGAGTTTAGTTTTCTCATCTATTTATTATATATCTTTCTACTTGAATGTTAGCTTCATAGGGCAAGGACTTTACCTCTTTTGCTCACTGCTAAATCCCAGGTTTTGAAATAATATCTGCCACAGGGCAAGTGTATAGTAAATATCTGTTGAATAAATTTTATTAATTAATCTAATAAAAATAAGAACTCTCACAAGGTTGTGATGCGGATTAAGTGAAATAACACATACAATATTTAGCATATGCTAAATGTTAGATGCTAGCTCTAATTATTATATATGTTTATAATTACATGGAGACATTGAGACTTTAGTAAGCACAGAAACTTAAACTTGCTCGATTTATTTGAAGCAGCTATTTTACATAAACAGAGAAGTTCTGTGGCCTCAAAGAAATGGTCCCTCAGATTTCATATAGGTAAATAATTCCCATACCTTTGGTCATTTCAAACTTGAAAAGCTGTATTTCAATGAAAATATTTATAAGATGATCTTTACACAGATGATTAATAATTAATAATGCATATACAAGTAAATTCAATTTAACAGACATTTATTATCTGTGGTTGGTACTAAATGAAAAGTTATACACTTTTGGCAGTAAATGAAATGCTACAAAAATCCATGTAAATAAACTTATTTTCCATTTTGTTGGTAAATAATGACTGAAATGAGACATTCTCTTAATTCTACAAATCATCCTCCTGAAAACACTTCCAAACTCCAAAACCCAGACTTTTTCATAGCATCTTTTTATATAGAAAAAATGCCAATTTAAATGCTGTATTATTGCTTTTAGCTAAATAGTATTAAGACTGGATAAAAATGCTCAGTGGGATTAGAGATAATTATAGTCAATGAAGAGGTCATCAAAAAGGAGTCACAACTATAACCTGGGCACACTTGTGGTAAAAATGTTCACATGAAACATTAAGGTATTATTTTTTCAAGTTTACATTGCGAATAGCAAAAATTAGTTGAAAGACATTATTACTTCAGTTACAGTTAGCCATCTTATGAAACTAACACACTTGTATTTTCAAATGAATGTTGAGGTGCCAAAGGCTAGAAAATAATGAAGCTAATAAATATCTATGCATCATAATAAAATAATCAATATAAGTAGAATTTAAGCAAATTGTAAATATTGTGTCTCTAACATACTTCTTGCAGTATATTTATAAACTACTTCTGCTTTCATGGATATTTATGTACTATAAGTTCTTTTCTTTAATAAACATAACCTATCACTTCTCTTAAATTCATGTTTGAATGAATAATGAATTGAATGTACAAAGGCAAATAGAAATACAAGGTATTTTTCTTCATCTTGATATTTTTTACGGTATTCAATTATAAGCATATAATAAGCATATGTGTTGGTATTATGTTTCATATCGCACTGAGTATTTTATAATAGGATTTTAGTTTAAAACAGTGCCAATTCACATTATGTGTGGAATCTACGTTTTTAATTTAACAAGTAACATTTATTAAATTTTTCACCATTAAATCCTTACATTTTAAAATTCTTATGTTCCAAGGTAAAAATGATAAATCCTCAGAACTTTTTGAATGATTGTTATAGATTATTATACAATGAAACTATCAAATTGCCCAAGATTTATCATTAGTCATTTAAAGTCAAATTTATGTAAATAAACACAATTATGCCAAATATATATTTTTGAAAGTAGTCACATATAAGTTTAATGAAAAAAATTATGGGTTTCAAAGACAGGATTACCAATTAAATTGTTGTATTTAAAAAACACCAAAGTTTATACCAATTTGATAATTTACTTAAAAAAAAACCTCTACTATGTCTTCTTTGTAACAAATATGTATCTTTCCTAACCAAGATTTCTAAATCCATGCTTCTCTCAGAGAAAACTGACAGAGAACTTGACTTTGTCTGAGTATTTTACTTTGTTGAATTATATTTTATAAAGGCTCCAGATCTGCACTTTTTAGCCACATATTCCTAGTGCCTGATGAACACTTGAAACGTGCCTCATCCAAATTGAGATGCACTGAAGTGTAATATAAACACTGGTTTAGAAGTCTTAGTACACCCCCCAAAAGAAAGACTAACATATATCATTAACTTTTTATATAGATTCAAATTTGAAATTAGAATTTTTTGGATATATTGGGTTAAATAAAATACATTATTAAATGAATTTTACTTCCTTTTTTTTAATGTGTCCAGTAAAGTATTTAAACTTACATATGTAGCCCATATTTTATTTTATTGAACAATGCTGCTCCAGATAAGTGACTTAAAATGCCAGCAAAAATATTTGATTTAAAATGTATTTTCCTATGTAAATTATCATTTCCCTTTGATATTATGACATTAGTGCTGTTCCGTGAATAAAATGGACTAATGCAAAAACCTTATAAAGGCAATCAAATGATATCATTGAAAACAATTAAGCTTAATGTTAAAAATAACTAAAATACAAATGACACTCAAATAAAACAAAGTAAATTGAAAATGAAAATATAAGGCAGTAAAAGAACATTTTAGCAAATAAATATTACAAAGATAAGGCAAACACATGCACTAAAACAATTTATTTATTTTTTAAATTTTAATACTTATTTGGACATAGGTATTTCCACTCTGTTAAGGGCAACAATTCCCAACCTCGAACAAAGAATATCGATAATTTGCATAGCTAGTAAGAAAAACAAGCCAATTGAATTTAACTAGGAGACTCACACTTGGGATGCAGCTGCAATGCTTGTGCTGTAACTGAGTAACCAAAGTGGTTTGAGTTTGAGTTGCCCCATTACATAAAATGGGGATAATATACCCCAACCTTATTCAGAAAATTGTTACAAAGCTTTCTATGTTCTTTCTAGCTTATTTAACCAGGTATCTTTACCTTCAATATTATAACTTCAATCCCCCCACTTTTTTCCCAATTATCAAAAGTTACTCTATACATGTGCTTCCCACTCTCCACAGTAACCACTGTACTGCTTCTTCATGTTACTCAAACCTCCCACCTTTTGTTTTTCTTTCAGCAGATAATTTTTCTTTTATTTCATAGAGAGAATGGAAGCTAACAGAAGAAATTCCCTTATCCTAAAAATAATATATACACACTAATATTTATACCAATATATATATACAGATATAACTGCACTCCCCAAACACACCCACACCCCAATCGTCTCTAAATTTAAATTAGCTGACTAGGTTTCTTTTCTGAACTCCACTACTGTCTACCCAGTCACCAACTTATAATAACCACCTAGATACAGGATATCACAAATTTGATGTGTCCCTAACTGAATTTAACCCTTTTTCCCAAATATATTCCTCTTTTAGTCTTCCCTGTTGCAGTAGAGTATAACTATTTACCAAGTTGCTTAAGATGTAAATCTGAGAGGCACCTTTGATTCTTCCCTTTCCTTTAACTCCGCAGCTACTCTATTTTTAGATCTTATAGATTCTACCTCTAAAATATTTTAATATCCTGTTTCTCCCCATTCTGGCTTTTACCACTCAAGTCCATGATATTCTTGTCTACCCTACTCCATTTTCCACGTAGCAGCCAGAGTGATTTTTTCCTAAAACATAAATTGGGTTATGTCACTCTTGTGCTAAAATTCTTCAATGTCTTCTCCTTGTACTTGGGAAAAATCCAAAATTTACAAAACAGAGGATATCAGAAGAAATTTCCTTATCTTCCAAATATCAGTCTATAAACCTAATTGCTTCTGCACACTGTTATCTCTTTTTCTCTCCCAAAACAACAATAACAACAAAATGTCCCTCCTCCTCAGGAGCACGGAAACCCACCTCCAAGGTCATGCAAGGCCACTAGTTTGGACTCTTTCTCTTTCACCTCATCTCACTTTTCTTTATAAACTACTTTTTCTGCCATAGCATCCTCTTTGAAATTCCTGAAAAATGTCAAGCACTTTTCTACCTCAGGACTTTCACATATACTGTACCTCACTTGAAATACTCCTCAGAACAACCTTATGAAATAGGAACTTATGAAATAAAAACAGAAGAAAAATGTAAAGTGCAGAAAGGTTATAAAGTTTGTCTAAGGTCTTACTGCTAGTAAGTCATGCAGCTGGTATTTGAACAGAGCAGTCTGATTCTAAAACTCATGCCCTTAGCCACCACACTTTACCAGTACTGCAGGAAGATGAAAACAAATTCCCCTGAGCTTAGAGCAGGGGTTGACAAACTCTGAACCTCAGAATAATCTGGAGGGCTTGTTAACACACAGATTTCTCTGCTCCATCTCCGGAGTTTCAGTAGGTTTGGGGTGGTGCCTGAAAATCTGCATTTCTAACAAGTTTCCATGTGATGCTGATGCTGCAGATCCAGCAACCATAACCTGAGGCTCACTGGCTGAAACTTACATAGTAGCACAACTATGTTCCATGTAAAAAGATGGTAAGATTTAATTTACTATTTGGTAAAAACATTTGAGTCACTCCTTTTGTTTTGCTCATTTCTTTCAAATTTGCATTTCCTACCTACCTACAACTAGCTGCTGCTACTTTACCTCACTTCACAAGCTTTACGCTACATTGTGGGAACCGTACTTATCCATTCTCCTATAAGCCTTAGTCAGGGATTTTAAAATGCTCACAATCGGAGGTTCATTTTATCTCTGCTTTCCCAGTTAACGTTTTTGCTTTCATATCCTCCTACAAAGGTAGGTCAGAGAAAAGTCAGGATGAAAATTCAGGTATTTCATCCATTGGAGAGTAGAGTTCTATGTTTTTAAATTATTAGCAAAATTAGGTCAATAAATAAGAAACTTAGGCTCATGAGACTGAAGTTCTGACTTTAGGACTAGAGAGCATATGCCTTTAGGCAAATGACTTGATCTCTCTGGCCTCAGTTCCTCAACTGTAACCTTAAGAGAATGGATATTGTAATTCTATTACAAAAGACAGAACTTCTAAAATGACCCAAAGAGAAAGTTTGTAAAGCAAAATATATTTTTTTATTAAGGCTAATAAGCTTAGAGTAATATAGAACATAAATATTCATTAAGAAAATAACATATACTAAAATGCATTTATCTTAGTTCTAATTAACATTCAAAATTGAAAACAAAAATGAATTGCTTTCAAAATTATCTGAATGTATATATGGATTTGATTGTCACTGAAACAGAAAATACAGGTGTTTATGAATTTAAAAAATTACCTACAAGTCTTTAGCTTTGACCTGCCAATCATTATAGTAACATTAATAATATAATACCAATAGTTACCACTTACCTAATACTTACTTTGCAATGACTTCTATGCAAAATATTTCAGATATATTTTTCTAAGCCATGCAACCCAATAAAGTGAGTACTATTATCTCTATTTTACAGATGAGAAAACTGAGTTTTACGGTGATTTTTTACAAATAAAATTCCTGCAAAAATTTCTTTAATGGCTCTTTCGTCTACAGAATAAGACAGAAAGTCTGTTGCATGACCTACAAAATGAGTTATATTCCTCAGGCCTGAAATTCCAACTTCATTTCCTCCCTTTGCTCTTCAACTTTACACTCCATAAATACACAACTACATGCAGTTCTCTGGAATACCTGCATACTTTCAGTTTTTTGTGCCTTGACATCTACTTTTCTTCTCCCTCACAAACACTCTTCTTCCACAAGGCCACTTGGGCCAACCACTATATTTAAGTCTCTGCTTTCCTTTATGTCAACTGTAGATAAAATAAAAACTTACAATAACATATTCCATAATGACTTAAAATTAGATATAACATGATTGTCAATTTGCTCCCATTTTTCTGCCTGGCACCTATTGGCAAACAGGTGGGTAAAAGTTCTTATCCTCTGGGAGGCGGATGTGGTAAGGATGGCAAGGCTCTCAAGCCTATTTTAAGAAGCAGCGAGGGGAGGTCAACTCTTTGCCATGTGCTGAGAAATCCAACAAGGAGATACCTGGACTCTGCCACTAACCAGAAAGTCTCAGTCAGACTGCCAGAGGATCCAGAATCGCCTTCATTTTTGGAATTTTCACCAGAGTAGACAACAGCCAATAGGTGGCACCAAATTGCAACTGGAATCTGGGCAGCTGGGCTCACGGAGCATGACTGCTGGCTCATGGTGCGGGTTCGCTCAGATCATTTCATGAACCTAACTACATAGCAACATTGCATTTGACATCAGGAATTTCTGGATGCCAATTACAGTGTTTTCTCAAGATTTTATTAGATCTCCATTACAGAAATTCTATTGCAATCGTTTGCTCTCTTCTCATGGAACTTGGGTAGTTCATTTTGTCAGTGTACTTCAGCAGTCTAGTACTTGCAACTTGGCACCAAATAGATATCAAGAGAGAATTTATTAAGTGAATTAAATTCATTATATAAATGAATGCACCTAGCGATCTAGGGATAACTAAATACTAATGTTTAAGCTGCATCTGTTATAAAATCATTTTGGTATTCAATAAATATTTTCTGATAAAACATCCTAGTAACTATTTTAGAAATACATATATGTTAATTGATTAACAAATACTCAATTTTTTTTGTATATCTACCATGTATAAGCACTGGAGTCAATGCTATGCCAATTATAAATATAAGACATGACATTTGTTCTAAAATCATTTATAACCCAGTTTGTCCTTAAAGCATGAAGACAAAATATAATCCAAGGCTAAACATGATGTCAAGTAAATGCTAAATAATCAAACAATAAAGAATTTCACGTAATAAAGAAACACCACTATCTCTGTCCATTTGTACACCTCGTCACAGCCCTCCATCTCATGCAGGCCACGCAGTTGCCTGATGCTGCACTCATTTTTGCTTCCATGCTGATACAGAAAGCACTGCACTAATGCAGAGTGGCTTCCTTCTTTCTTCCATTTAAGCTAATCCTTCCATTTTCCAGGAGCCATACACTACATTTAGGTTATATTTTCAACCATATGTAGACAGCATACAGTGAGATGTCAGGAAATATTTTTATTGATTTCTGTTGTAAAATCTTATTGTTAAGTTTCAGTTATCCTCCTACATAAAATCTATCTAGTCTTAGAATGTATTACTTTACTGTTCAAGTGCTTTTTAAAGTAGGGATGAAAGGCATAACTTAAGAAATTGTATTTGACTCTAGTCTGCCGTAATGTTCAGAAATTGCTACATCAGATCACATTTTAGCCCATCTATAAACAACAGAAATTTTTTTCTCTTAAAAATTGAAGACATTTAGCCACTCTTTAAAACAAGTGAGGCTATATTTATTTAAATTTAGTCTAACATATCAAAGAGATCAAAATTTTAATGAAATAGAGCCCAGCTGACTAAATAGTATTGCTTATTCTGTTATAGGAGATTATTATTATATATCAATTTCTCAAAAATAAGAAGATAAAATGACTTATTATTTTAGTATTGAAATGCAGACTTTGAGTGACATTTTGAAAAGCCATTACCCTTGGAAATTAAATTTGATACTCAAATATGCAACTCACCAGCACAGAGGAAAATCTAAATACCCTCCAGAAAACTGGATAAACACATTATTGTCCATGTTATCTGTCTGACCTGCTGATCAGATGGTAACTGGGGAGAATATAAATTTAGTGCTCGATCATATCCACTCCTAAAACTGGCACATCTAGGGTTCTCCCGAGGTACGACCATGAGCTGTCATTTCATTAACTCAGAAGAATCTCCCTGTTTCACCTGTTTTAAATAGAGTGGCTAAATATCTTTTAAATTCATGAGAAAAAACTTTTCTCCTATTAAATCTTGGGCAAGATGAGTTAAGATATTAGCTGATGTAGCAATATCTGAGTGTTACTCCAGACTAGATTCAAATACCCTCCACCTTTCCCAAGTCACCAGTCTATGAGAGAAACGCCTGCATTTAAAAAATATGGGTACAGTCAGTATCAGCTAGCTACAGTTGAGTTACCAAACCAATCAATTCTCAAAGATAATTCAAGAGATTTCCTGTGTTAATAGATGCATCTTTCCAAAGCTTTATGATTTTCTGACTTTTACTCAAGTTATATAATTTTGTCTCCTAGTTTGAATAATAGCAATAATAATAATAATAATAATAATAATAATAATAATAACAACTGCTTATGTGCTAGGCACTATTTTAGGTACATTATATATAGTAACTAATTTAAACCTCACAAAGAATCTATGATGTAAGTACTAATATTATCCCAAGTAAACATGAGGTCATAAAACTAGATGAAGGTGTTGGAGTCAGGGCTCAAAGGCAGAATGGCTCCAGAGTGTGCTGCCTCTCCTGAAGTGATGAAGCTAACTTTCTTAAATCACATGTTACTCAATTAATTCGCATTTTGAAGTATTTAGACTTGACCAGAAGTAGATACACTTACTTTTCTTCAACTTTAGTCACTCACAGAGAACATGGTCTACATGCCGATTTACCGTGTGCATAGCATGGCCTTTTACCATGTGGAGCACAACGCAATTACACAACGCAAATAGATCGTTTGGATTCCAGTCTTTCCTCTTCTGGGTGAGTGTGCTGCCTGCCACCACCACTGCCTCTGAGCAGCTTCTGCAGCTACTTACCACTTGCTATTTTTTAATCCAATCTCTTATCACTTCTTCTTGTTTTTCATAGAGTAACAAAAAATTTATGAACATGACCAGTAAGTCAAAGTGTTCCTTGTTTTCAAGGGGGCAGAGTGACAAATCACAGAATGGTGACTGTAATCTTTGACTTTCAGCTTCTTTTGTTGTGAGTTGGACAAGTCTACTCTTTTGGTAAAGCTTCCATAAATTTGAAGATTTACCTAGGCAAAGAATTAAGCAATAAATTTTGTCTTTGAATTATAAATATTGTTCAATTGTAAGAGTATTTGAAGTACGCAATTTTCAAGTGAATTGGAAGAGTAGTTCCCAAATTTTAAAACCACCTGAAGAGCTTTTCAAGAATACAGTCTGCAGCCTTAGCTTCGGGGATTCTAATATACCACTTCTGGCATGAGAGCCAGAAATTTGCATTGTGAAGGTTCTTAGGTCATTCTAATGCAAGTGACATACAAAAATCACGTAAGAAAATCTGGTGTAGGCTAATCAAAAATGACCTTATTCAAGAATCTTAATTGTTTAGTTTTGCCTCAGCTTAGCTTAGACAGAATTCTATGGTTACATTACTAAGTCTGTCAGTTAGCAGAAAGCACTTATTACTAGATTTTTTCAGCTGTAGTTATCCACATTTCTGAAGCCATTTAGCTAAAAGATGATCTGCATTATTTTAATTAGTTCTTTGCATATTTGGAATCATATTAGATGTTTCTTTGTGTTATTCCGATTAGCATACACTTAAGAATGGTTTGGCAAAGTGTTTTTCTCTCATGAACAGGTATGATTGTATATCATTCATTTTTCTTCTTTCCCCATTGGCTGATTTAAATTTTGAGAAAAATAAACTGTTATTTTTGGTATAGAAGTTCGTAATTGTACAGGTCTACTTTGGCTGATAATTCCACATATAAGGAAACCAACTTTGGAATTTTTTTCATGTGTTTATGTATGAAAATTTTACTTAGAAATTAGCTGTTTGCTTTATTCTGTATCTTATTAAAATGTTCACTTTACTATTCTCTTTGCTTCCTACATTCAGGTCAAGAGGGAACCCCTGAGCTTCAACTATTTTGTGTAAGATCACCCCTCCATCACCAAAACCTGAAGGAAGTGGGCCCTAGAACTCTCTGTGCTCTGGTAAGAAACTCTTGACTCCAGCAAATACAGATTCACCTCCATTATCAGCTTTGAGACTATCAGGACTAATGTCGTTATCCATTCTCTTTATTCCCATTAATTTCAGTCACCACACAAAGCTCAGAATTCTTAAATCTCCACTTATTTCCTGGATTCAAATCCTCATTCTGTTATCTGGGCAGCAAAGCCATGTTTCCATTTCCTTTGACTCTGGCACACACTATTGCCTTTTCCATTATCAAGTTAAAATATATTTTATTTGTCTGTCTCCTCCATCAAAACATAAGCTCCATGACAGCAGGAATTTTGTCTGTTAGTCCGATGCTACATCTCAAGCATATAGAATAGGGCCTGGCACTTAATAGGCACTCAATAAATATTTACTGAACAAATGAAGTAATTGAATAAACCATCAAAACTTATTGACTCATTCTTTGTAATAGTCTTGAATATTTTTCTTTTTTGTTCTTTCTTGCTATTTCTCTAGTCCAGCACTATATTAAAAATAACTTAAATTTTTAAATTAGTTGGGATAGTGACTAATGCTCTGAGATGGTATAGCATATGCTGAAATCTGGTAGAATCAAGAATGTGAGTTTGTGCCTTAGAACTTAACTGGTATCCACCAAGGCTCTTCCTGTGTAGAACTATATAACATTTGACATATGTAACTATGAAATATTTGATTATTGAACATACCTTTATATTAACAGTTATTATAATTACTTAAATGTCCATGTCCTCCATGTCTCCTCACTTTGACCTCCTCAAGGCAAGAACAGTTTTTCATACATCTCAGTCTCTCTCTAGGAACTATGACAATTACCAAAATGTAGCAGCTGAAAAAATGGTTAGAGAAAGACAGGGAGGAAAAGAGAGAAAGAGAGAGAGGATGTGGGAAGAAAGAAGGAAGACAGCTAACAGTTCATCTGCCTGTCAACCACTGCTAAGGAGAAGGCCACTTAGTTAATCTACATGTTCATTTCTTTTACATTTCAGTGATGACCAGAACGGAAAAGACTGGATCTTTTACACACCTATATACAGTGCTATTTCCCCCATAGTGTGATGTAATTATGTCTTGACACTGAAAAATGCAATTTTTTTTCAGGTCTTTTCCTTTTTTCCTCATTCTTTCTGTAAGGCTAACTTCCCAATATTTTTCCTAGAAAACGTGTTTTAAAAATTTTAAATAAAAATCATTGCTTAATTCCATTATGCAACGTGTATTATAAAATGAACCAAAATAGTGAACAAGGATAGCCTTTAACTTTTTAGCTAATGAGTTATTTATTTAATCTAAGGTAATACATAATTCTCAATGAGAATGGATTACTATTTTTGATGGATATAGAAATGACTAAGACATAGTCTTCACCCTCATGAAGATCACAGTCTAGAAACACCTCAAAATTATCCAACGGGGAAGAAAAACACAGATAAAAAGGTTCCTAGATACCTTTTTGAGAAACTGTCAATAACTAACTTGAGGAATAATAATAATAATTATAAATATACTTTAGGTAAAAAGCAAAACATATTAAGTATTCATTTTGCAAAGTCATAAATTATGATCTAGCACATATTTTGAGTTTAGATTAAATGTTACTTAAATGTTAAAATTATGACAATCTAAATCTGAATTGTATAGGTGAAAGAGACATGACGATCATCTACTTTGCTCTCTATATGAGTGAGAATCTGAAAAAATGAAAATACTTGCCCAATATCTCACAAAGTTCTAACAGCCAAAGGGAATTAGACTCTATTCGACTGAGTGCTGTTTCCACTATAACGTATGAAATATGCTAGGAAAATTATTAAACATGAACTCTGCTTACCACGATATGCTCTTTATTTGTCTAAAAATACAAGAGCTTTACTATACTAGGTTTAAGTAAATATAGAGTTCTGAAATAATCTTTTATTAAACATGACAGACTGAATCTCGATCAAAATTTCTATCCATAAATGCATTTGCTTTTGCTGTTCCATAAGGGTGTGTCACTGTTGCAGGCTCTGGGACACTGTAATTTTTCAGTCACCATGGGTTTTATCTCAAGAGAGACTGTTGTAACGTGACAAGCAACAGTGGTTAAGTTGCCCTTATTCAGCTTCACCCGAGAGCACTTGATTCATAGACCAATCAGACAAAGCTTGTTTATACACTGGCCAAGACTGACGTGCTTCATTTGTATCGCAAATTTTGTTTCAGAGAGAACACTGAGAAATTAAATTTAGAAGTAAACAAAAATGTATAAACATATCATAATTTTTAACTTGAAAATAATTAAAAGAAATAACATTAGGTAATTTTACTCTCTCTAATGAATAAGTGAACACTGGGACATTTTGAACTTATTTGAAAATTTTACTCTCCAAACTTATGGGCAATGTGTATTTTGCCAAGCATTTTTCTTTAACTGCTATATAGAGATTAAAATAAGTCTGGATTTACAGCATGCCTAAAATACTATAACCACATACGAAGTTCTGGTTCTACACAGTAATTGAAAAGAATATGTCATGCATGTACGCTAACCACAAAACTTTAATCTAAATATTTATAATTGCCGCTGGAAATAGAGTGAATCTTTTTATCAAGTTTTTCCTTATAACAGTCTCATAAACATCTTTTTTATGAAGTTCTTTCTTTGTAGTAATAAGTATCACAATACAGAATTATAAAATTTTTATATTTATTAATTATAATAAACAGGTAAAATAGGGTAGAAAAGGAAGCTCCTCTATCAGTGAAATAACTTTCTTAGTTATTTGAAGTATTTTTACTTTCTTCTCATAATTTATTTCCTTTGCTGAAATTTTTAGTAGCCATTGCCAGCAGAAATTTATAGTATATTCTGTTCAGACCTGCTGTCCATTTCTATTTATTGTATCCTTGAAATGATTCTAAACAATCTTTGTAATCATAACATAAATGTCCTACTAAGAAATCAATTCAATGGCTTAAGAATTCCCTTCAACTATACATTTAAATGTATACAGATATTGGGCAGCGTGAGGATAACCAGAAATTTGATAAGGCTATGTAGATCTCAGAATTCAGGACAAGGAGAGAAAAGACCAAATTTCCCAAGTACTTAAGATATCAAGTTTTGCTGATGAAAATAGAAGACAATACTCCATGTAACCAATCAACAGACTATTTTGCTCATAATTACATTCTCCGAAAATTCTCAGATAAATTATCTTTTAAAAGTATTTATTCTTACACAAATTTTAAAGTTCCATTACCCTAAAATGTAAGCCTGTTTGAATACATCAGATTATAAGATATCCGTGAAATATAGAATATATGCCAACATATACACTGTGTGCTCATATATATCATTTATATAAGTATGAATATGTACAGTGTGATGAATGTTGGACAAAGTTGAATGAAACTTGTATGACTAAATTTGAGTTACTAGATCAGAAAAAAGAAGGTAACGTGTGAGCAGATTTCCAAAGCATATTGATGTAATTCGCTATACAGATTTTTTCCAAATTCACAGTATTTTGTTTTACTTAGAGTGATATAAAAAAAGCTCTTTACCATTTAAGAAATAAATGAGAAGTATAATATGATTACTATTTACATGTAAGTTAGACTGATAATGGAAGGTGTTTTTTAAAGAAATTTTATCTAGCTTTACAAATAATAATTACTATAAGAATTACAATAATGTCATGCTTGTTTTGTTTTTAGACACGTGCTTGATCAGAGTTAAAAACAAAAATGAAATCATCCTGTTTCATGGTAAATTAAGCAGCATCTCCGAAATTCCAAAATGACTAGCTGAAAGTATAAAAATTCAATCTAACTCACTGTATATCATGTGGACTCTAAACCAATCAGTAGCATTTAATTTTGCATTTTAAAGAGCTGCTTTATTAAAACCATTTTAACTGTTTTCTATTTTCTAGCTTAATATCTCCTTAATCTAGTCATATTATAAAATATAGAAAAGTTTTCTACGTGAGCAACATTATTTATGCTTATTTAGCATTTCTTTTAATTAGCTCCACTCCTAGATACTTAAAAATCCATCATAGCTCTTCTTTTTGTATTCTTTAGGGCTTTATAGCTTTCTATATAAGAATTCCATATAACATCTTATTATTTTTCTTTTTATCTGAGGAAAATGAGGCAAAGAGCCTATTTACTTAGTGTCTAACATACATGCATCTATCTCTATCTGTCCGTCCATCCATCTATCCATCCATCCACCTACCCGCCCACCTATCTACCTATCTAATCATTAATAAGATATTTTAGAAATACAATATCCTGTCTGACTAATCTGTTTGTATTTATATCATTAAAGATGTTATAAAACATATTAGCAGTTTTCTTACTAGGACACTATGAAGAAAATGATTTATTATTGTTTGGATCACTTGAAACTTTAAGTAACTCGGGATCATTATTCCCACAATAATTACTATTTCAGCTGCAAACAGGTGGCCCACCCAGTGGACTTGGCCCACTGATACACTTTGTTTGTCCAGAATGGTTGTTTACAAAGTGAATGTAAGAATTAAGGGCTTTGGTCTCCTGAAACATCAGATCAGCAATATTGCCAGCATTCCTGTATGGCAATGAGGAGCTGAAGCTGAGCAGCAGTTTCCCCCTTAAATGAGCATGTGTTCTCCACCGGGCCACATTACCTAGTCCTTAAACCCGATTTTAATCACTTATATTATCTGCTTGGCACCTTTAGAATTTTGAGTTTGAGATGCTCAGACTAGTATTAGAACACTGTAACTGTAGGAATCACAGCAATTAAACTTAGTAAGTCTGGAGAAAAGTTCATGAAAACTGTCTTTAGAATAAATTGCAGTTATTTTGGTTTTGTCACTTTCCTATTTCTGGTAAGGCATGGGAGTAAAATATGGTTAATAACAATTCTAGTTTGTTTCTAGTTGGTAAAAATCAGATACAATGAGCAATTGTTTCTATGTAGTGAGGAGGAACAATCAAAGATTTTGTTTTAATAAAGTTAAAAATTCCTAGTTTCCTCTCTGAACCATCTAAAAGATCATTAAGGCATTTTTTTTTTACATGCGATTTTCATTATAAATATGCAAATACTGGAACTGGAGATATTTAATGACTCAGTAAATGTATCAAGCTTGCTATTGTCAATCTAGCACTAAAGAAACTTAATCCTTGACTTGAACAAAACACCTTCTTAGACAATTATTTCTGAAATAAAAATAAGGAGCAGCTGTTATTACTATGTATGCGCTTTATTTTACTAAAAGTTTAAGAATTTAATTATGAGTTAAAACTAATTAGATATGGGAGTTATGGATTACATAACCATTAAATAAAAATATAAACCCAATTCTGGGTGTATAGAAAATTAGAAATATGAAAGCATCAAATTAGAGGGAAATTAGGAAATGCAGACTCTTCCACTAAGCATGTGCTTGATTAGAATATGGTGAACATGTGCACACACATATACACACACACATATGCATGTATGCACACATGACATAAATGGAACTCTAAAGCTGTGATCGCCTTCGATCTGAGCAACTTTGGTCCCAGCCAATGTGTTATTAGGAGTACAGAAAAAGACAGAAAAGGTAGAAAATGGGCCACTTGTCAACAACATTTCTTTACACTGCGATTTAATTGTTTTTGTTTGAAGTGACTCCTTAAACAATAGGTAGAGTGAATTAAATTTTAATATGTACATGAAAAGTTAGCAACAGTGATCACTATTCATGATATCAGTTGAATTATATAAACTATTTTTATGTATCCTCTCTATTAGTGACATTACTTGAAAGATAAATCTTATATTCCTTGGATAATATGTTTCCTCTCTTTGTCGGATTTGCTAATTCCTACCTGATTTTACAATTCTTTTCCTAGTCCCACCTGTCTGTTTTTTGAAGGACAAGATCAATCATTATAGTAATTTCTCTCAGATCCTAGAATCTCTTTGGTGCAGCCCCAAATTTTACATCATAATCCTATGCTTAAGCTCAGCAAGATAAAACATTTTATTTTACCAAAAGAATGGAAATGGAAATTTGAGTTGGTTGGTTAGTTTTAAGGCCTTTTTCCCAAATTAATTTTTGGAGTTTTTCCCTTAAAGGATTTCTTTTTAAGTTTTGGGAATTGTTGTTTTAACCAAATTTTTTTATTGGGCTTTTTCGGGTTGTTGTTTTTTGTTTTAATTTTTGACGGAGGGCCGTTCTGTTTGTTGTTTCCCAATTTTTTTGCCTTAAACTTTTTTTTTTCAGGCTTCGGTTCTTGGGTTTGTTTTTTTGGAATTCCGTTTGGAAGGCCTTGTTTTAAAGGTTTCGTTTTTTTTTTTTTAGTTTTTCTTCGTTTTTTTTTTTCCTTCCTTGCTTGTTTTTGGTTGGAACCTTTTTCGGTTTCCCTTGGCGGGAGGTTTTTAAAGAGACCAAACAGGAGCACCTAGGAGAGACTCAAGTGTAATACTTTAATTACTGTATTTTTTAGATTTTGAAAGTCTCATTTTTGGTTTGCACAGAGCTAAGAACAATTGTTTAACAAAGCTTCTCAGATACGTTCTTGAGCTATTAAATCAGAAAAAGACCTTTATTGGTTAGAGGCTATAGAAATCCTGAATTTTCTTCTGAGAATGTTTTCCTACCTTGTACAATGCTGAGTCACTTGTTTCTTCTTGCCTCAGCTTATTCATTTTGATGGCATTCTACAGTGAAGTAGGAGAAACACTGGACTTTGGTGTCAAAAGATGATTTCTATCGCTACTTTGAAACTTAAATTATTTAATATTGGGCTTTAGATAACCTCTTATAACTTCGATTTTCCATATACCTGCACTTCAGTTAGTAGAGAGCTGTACATGATACAATTAAGTAGTTTATTAAAATGTTGTACTAAAGGAAAGTATTATTACTGAATCAACATATTATAATTACTTTTTACACTTTCGCTCTATATTGCCATCATTTATTTACTTCTCTATCTCCCCTGTAGACTCTTTGAAGGAAGAGACTAGGTCTTGTTAACCACAATTTCCCCTTTTTTAGCACAGGATCTGACATAAAAATACTCCAAAGAAAATATGTTCAAAATATTTGCTGAATACATGAAGGTGATTTAAGGAATAAATTCCAAGACCATTAATGGTCAACCATATTAAACTATAAAAGAGACTTTACAAATATTTTTTAGAATCCCTACCATATTACTTTGTGAAATTATATTATAATGAAATCCTTTTGATATTTTGGAAGTTATTTTTCTTGTACAAAATATAAGATGGACTTATCTTATTCTGAATTGTCATCTAGGAAAGTTACCACAAAATATGTAGTTCTAAAATGCTTTAAAAAACCTGAGAATTGTATAAATTTACTTTTCTTTTCCTTTTCTTTATCAATATTATTTATCAAATGCTTATCATGTGCCAGGAATAGTGTTAAGAGCTTTAAGGATATAATCTCATTGAATTTTCATGATGATCCTGTGAGAAAGTTACTTTATTATCCTCAATATGTAGGTGAAAAAGGCAGTTTTTATTTGTCAAAGTTTATATTGTTAGAAACTAGCAAAACCAGGATTCAATCCAGTTCTGTCTGAATTCAGAGTTAATATTTAACCTCTATAAAATAAAGCTGGTTAATTTGTCCTGAAAATATGCAGTTGTTGTTAGACAACTTCAATATCAAGTTCTATATATTGTCTATTCAAAATTTTTTGAAAGTTTAAAAAGACTGATTTACAAATTTTATTTTTGCCATCCCCAAATGATAATATTTTATATGTAAAAATGCTATATGAATTCTAACAAGAGCAAACCATGTAAAAACAGATAACAGAAAGACTCATTAAGCAGTACTTAAAGATTAGACAAATTTATAGCAATCTAACATTCCCCAAAAGAATAATGTAAAATGAATTCTAAACTCCTATTGAAAGGTGCAAGAATGACTTCATTATACATCAAATCAGTAAACCAACCAATCAACCAACCAACCAATAAACTATATCTTTCCTAATTGCAATACATGTGGATCATAAAACAAATTCTTATGAACTAAACTCCACTGATTTCTGAAATAAATAGGTGGTTTATAGCCATTAGAAAAAATATGACCTCCTGGACTATTTAAAAACTT
>NW_011889003.1:1966158-1988696 GCF_000151845.1 Pteropus vampyrus | reverse complement strand
TGACTACTGGCTATTTTTTTCTTGAATATGTCTCTTCTACTTTTATTAGAAAGTTTAAATTTCTTTACAGCTTACGACTTCTGGCTATGCCAAATATACCTCTTCTTTTTTTCCTAATATTTAATGACCTTGTGGTCACTATCTCATTTACTTTAGGGGCTGGTTTAGTTTTCTTTTCAATTCTCAATCTTACCATAATCCTATGAGTCTTAGGTATCCATTAAAGAGACCTAACCAACTGCCTAAAAATTCCAAAATTTACATAAATCCAGTTACCTTCATATTTATTCTTTTCATCTACTCTACTCACTCCAATGCTCATGTCTTAGAATTTGTCAGCTAATGAAAACAGACCTGTTACAAAATCTTAAATTTTAATGCCACAGTCTAAGTAAAACCTCTTACACTTAAGCACCTCAAACTTGCTTTTTCACTACATCTTATAGTTTTCCAATTCTTGGATTTTCTCTGTATTCTCCTATTCTATCAGTTCCTGTCAGGACTTTTATTCCTTTTAATCTAGCATTGACATTTATACAAGCATCCTCAGTTTCTTCCCACTGGTATTCTTCCAACAACCCCACATTCATCAAAACTCCCACTCCTCAACAAATGCTACACAACCTGACTTCCCTGTTTCTACACTTGGATATGCTGAATGCTGCTAGAAAAGATCACACTGCTCTTACACATTGGTGTGTGTTGAAATTGCTGGTTTCCAACCTTCAGCTGGCTCTACAGAACTATTTATCAGCCCTTTAATTTGTCCTTGGTCAGTTACTCTTCCTCTTTTCTTCGGTGATTATTCTAAATCTTTAAATCAAATCTCTAATTCAACTTCCAATCTCTTATATTCTTGCCTCTTATGTGTTTGAGGAAATTAAGGCCAGCAGGCAGTGACAACTTCCCAATTCCCTAACATCCTATCTATTTTCATATCTTTCTATCCTCTGGTTTGAGTCAATCCATCTGCTTATGCTACTCTGATCCCAATCCCTCCTCCATCTTCAGCTTCTTACTCTGGTAGCTGTGCCTTCAGAGTACTCTATTTTCAAATGTGCCTTTTCTTCAGACTACATACATGATCAAATCTCAAATCTCTCATTTTCAGTGATCTCATATGAACATTATGAAGTCACAAGCACATTCTACCACATATCGAAAATAATATGATAGAAAATCAAATTAAATCAGTAAATTCCCTAATTTTTTAATGAAAATAACTATTAAATTATAAACTGAGAACCTTCAATATACATAGAGTTCACAGTTTTAGGCCAAAAATTATGGTTATGAGCAAAGGATAAATTTGGACTGTAAAAAAAAAAAGAAAATGATCACGTTTTCTTGAGAAAAAAGTCTGTATTTTATTTGTCTTTAGCACGCTGGTGATGTTAAAAATGTATGCAAAATTAAAAAAAGAAAGAGATAAATAAACATTTTAGAGAAAGGTGGTTCTTAAGGAGTATTGGAATAGAAGAAAAGATGTTTGACAAACTAGACCCTACACAAAATATCATTAGCATTTAATCAATACTATTCTCATAATATTTACTGAAGAAGCAATAAAGATTATAGATTTTCCTCCTTTTCTTTTACAGAGACTTTCTTTGGATCATTTTAAAAGGTATAATTCACATATAAAATTCACCCTTTTAAAGTATATAATTCACAAATGAACTTCTTCAGAGAAACTGACTACTCATTTTTTATGCTATTATCATATTGAGCTTGGATTTATGGGTTATTATTTCTAAAGATAAGAATTTATCTCCATAAGAGATAACAGCTTAAATTATGAAAGTAGAAATGGGGTTAGGAGAAAATGGACGCAGTCCAGAGACAATTAACATTAAAATCAATAAGACTTGGAGACTAGAAGGAAGGAATTGTGCTCAGTGGAGAAAGATGAGTAAAGAGTGATGCCCGCGCTTCCGGTTTGTGCCAGTGTGAGGGGGACTGGTGCCACAGCACCGAAGAAGCCACAGGTTATCAGTCCTGGTTGTTTGTTTGGTAAGAGGTATGATGAATTTACTTTCATATGCTGAGTTTGATATGTCCTTGGGACAGACAAGAAGATGGACAGAATGGAATTGGATAGATCTGGTAGATGATTAGGAAAGAGATCTGGGCTGGGAATATAGATTTGGAAGTTTTCAACATATAGATGCTACTTGAAGTCATGGAACAGAATGCACCATTAGGATAGAACGTGTAGAGTGAAGAAAAGAGGGCCTAGATAGGATTCTGGAAAATATCAGTATAGAAGGGGCATATAGAAAGCTCACAGAGAAGATAGAGGTGACCAGAGAGATGGACAGATAACTAAAGGAGGGTAAGATCACAAAAGTCAGAGAAAAAAGAAGAGAATGGTAATGGGGTCAAATTCTAAATAAAGTTTGCATGATAAAATATAAAAACTGTTACCTAGATTTAGCAGCATATATCACCGGAGGCAGTTTTAACAAAAAGTTACATAATTCACAATTGTAATAAAATAGAAGTAGAAAAGTAAAGCCTCAAAAAGGAGGCAAAAGAGAAAATTTCAATTACATAATATGACTTTAATATAATGTATATGAAATTGAATTAAATTATTATGATTTTGGATCTGAACTTGAACTTCCCGATAAACTAGATAAAGAGAAAAATACAGTGAGTCACATTGTTTCATTTTCAGCGAAGCAAATATATTCTTTAAGAGAGATAGACAATTTTAAAAGAAAGTCTTAAATAGACTACTTTAAAATGAATGAGTGGCAAAAGAAACATCCTCAAAAATACTTTTATACCTAATGAAAAATAATTCTATGTGGCTTTTAAGAATTTCTTTTTAAAGAATTTTCCATGAGCTATTTCTATTTAAAATTGTACTAGAGGTTTTAGCCAGGTCAATTAGGCAAAAAAAAAAAAAAAGTCATTCAGATTGGAAAGGAGAAAGTAAAACTATCTTTATTCACAGATGACACAATCTCCTTTATAGAATATCCTGAGTAATTAACAAAAAACTTTTAGAGCTAATAAATGAATACCACAAGCAATTGTATTTCTATACACAAGCAATAAACAATCTAAAAATGAAATTAACAATTCCATTTATAATAGAATCAAAAATAAAATACAAAGAATGAATTTAATAAAAGTGCAAGATGTATACTATGAGAACTAAGAAATGTTATTGAAAGATAAAGAAAAAAATAAATGGAGCATCTTGAGTCCATGGATTGGAAGGCAACATTTTTAAGATGGCAATAATCCCCAAATTGATCTAATTAAACTCAATCCCTATCAAAATACCTGCTTTTTATTTTTTTTCAAAAACTGACAAGTTGGCCTTAAAATGCATTAGGAAATATAAGTAACGCAAAAGAGAAGACGGATAGCATTATAACCACCTGCATTATAATCCCCTGGGATGTTTGTTTTAAAACTGTAAATTCTGGGCTCCATCCCAAACTTACAGAATCACAAATCTAAGAGTGATGTTCAAGTATTTTTTAAAAGTTCCCTTTTTTATGAACGATCATAAAACAGAGAAGTTACTTGAGCTTATAAGATTTTCAGTGATATTAACTAGAAGATAGCCACAATGATAAAAAGGAAGAAAGAGAGAGAGAGAGAGGGAGAGGGAGAGAGAGAGGGACGGAGGGAGGGAGGGAGGGAGGGAGGGAGAGAGAGAGAGAGATCAGAAAGGCAGGGCAGGGCAGGGAAGGGAAGGGAAGGAAGAAAGAAAGACCACTAACATCAGTGGAAGAGCACAGCCCATCAGGGTGTCCCCTGGGATGAGTTAGCACTGAAACTTCCAGAAAACCAAAAAGCATTCAACATGACCTAAATTTTGAAAACATCTGCTGAAGACTGAAACTTATGTTGAGATGTTTGTTCTACTGGTGGTTAGTCACAGAGTCAATTATCTTTGGATATCACAATAATAAAGGCAAATAAATTATCAGTATAACAAAAGATGCTTACTTTCCTGTTTTCTGTGTTCCACATCCATCTAAACTACGGAATCATCCATTCTCCTATTTCCAAGCAAAAAAGCCCAGACAGTAAAGTGGGTAGGTACACGTGAGAGTCAAGATGAGAATCTAGATATCTTAGATTCCTAATCCATAATTATTTTCATAAGATACACTGCATCCCTATAAAGGCATATAACAAAGGCATACATTTGCCGTATGCATCCAAGTTATATTACATAGTCATGAACATGTGGTTTCACATATTAACTCTGATCTAAAACTAATATGTTAGCAGCGACAAATATTTCTTTAACAATTATTATGTTTGCCCTTCTAAAGATTATAAGAACTTTTTGCTAAATAATTTAGATGGCTTAAGTCTCTTAAAAACAGGTAAATGAAAACTTGAACTGATGGCACCTTTTTTCCTTTAAAAAATTTCCTTATCTCAAGGACATTTTCTTCAAAAAGATAAATTACAATTCCACGGAAATGTCTGAGAATTAAAATTTATAGAGAACAAGTTCCTTGAATTTTTTACATTCGTCTTAGGTCTCCAGAACAGAACCTGAAAGAATAAATGAGTCTAGTTTGAACACAAAGCTACCTACATTGTTGGTTTTGAAAATGCTACAATTCTCAGTATTTTTTTTTTTTCTGTCTTCCATTGTGGATTTAAGATCTTCCCTTTTTGTGCCATATTCTTTTGTCAAATCTCCTTGGGAATTTGTTTAGGTATCTTGATGATGTTTTTGGATATGGATCTACCCTTAAACATCCATCCACACATGCTCGGAAACTGCTTCACTCTCAGACTTAGAAGTTTAGAAATGTTTGATTTCATTTATATCCCCAATTCTTGGTACAGTGCCTGAGAAATTTATAAATAAATATTGGTTGAATGAATGATTTCTCCTTAGCTCTTAATACTTTCTTTCTGGACCAGCTTACCACATATATTTGGTATATAATCAGCAAATGTAAACAAGACAAAAAATTAACTACACATGTACGCAGAGTGAGAAAAATATTTTAAATGGCATATATAATTTCAGATTTCCTAGAGTTCACTATAATATCATCAATGATATATGGGCATTTTACTAGACCTATACATATGTTAAATATAAATAGCTAAATCTGAATCTATTATTATTGATTAACTTAGAAAAAAACCATTGCTGCAAATATTTCATGAACTTTTTTGAATTTAGTTTTAGCTATTCATTTTCTACTTGTACATTTAGAAGAGGTACGTTAATTCTACTTATAACAGAAACAATACAATTTTGTACCATGAAATGAGATCCAATTACTGTAATGAAAATAGTAGCTGTAATAGATTTTGTTCCTTTTAGTCACTGTTAATTTTAAGTACTAACATTACTATAAAGACTTAAACTCTGAAGTCATAAATTTTTTTCATTTATAAAAACTTGGATTACAAGTGAGAGGCATAAAACATCATTTCCAAGAATGTATAAGCATGTAAGTTGTGTTTAGCATTTAAACAATCTATGACTGTGTTTATCAACTACCAAAACAAAAAGTTACTGGGAGTACTCAAGACATATTTTCTCTCAGAATAAAGATTGTTAGTATTATTCTAAGAAATGAAAGTAAATTCAAGATCTGATGTTGCAATAATTAATGAGACACCAACATTTTCTTACAAAAACTGCATTTGTCACTTCTTGCCATCTTAAGGAATATATGTTCCCTGGAAAGACCAGCCTGGCCTTCTTTAGTTTACAGTTCCAGAAATATTCTATAGTTACTTAAGCTGAGTACTGTGCCTCGATGACTCAGATTGCTAGGAATGAACCATCTTTCCCTTTTCTCTGTAACGTAATGTGCTCCATTCCTAAAGAACATGATGAAGAAAGTAATATTAAAAACTGGAAACTTAAGGTTATAATCTTCTCTAACCCTCTGTCCACCAAGCCAAGTATGCTAGTATAGGTTTCAGGCTTCAGGCAAACATCAATGGACTTATGTGTTCTCATTTATACGGTAATATATATATGTAGTATATTACCGTATAAATGTGTGTGTGTGTGTGTGTGTGTATGCGTGTGTGTGTATGTGTGTGTGTGTGTGTGTGTATATATATATATACATCAATCACAGAGATTCATATTTTGCTGTTTTGGCAAAAAGGAAACTCTACGTCTCTTTCCAAGGAAACCTTGGAAAGCTTTTCTCCGTGAATTAATGATACGATGATCCTATGCGCAACAAACCAGAAAATGATCTTTACTAATAAACCAACGTAAGTATCGAAAGTTAGATAAATAATGAAGACAGACTGAAATTACTAGTTTAGAATCAAATCACAAAATATGTCTAACTTGATTAATTTTTAGGTTTAATGTCTGTTATACAGAAACTTTCATAAGAGCAGAGACATAGTTAAATATACCAAACTGAGACAAAAAGTGAAGTATCATAGACTAAACCACTGAATCTTATACCCAAGGGGTAAACATCTATCCTAATTACCTTTCCCATTAATTATGAGTAAAGCACAAACTGAGATTGGATTTAGATAAAATAATGCAAAATTTGGCTTCTAATAGTGTGTGCTTATCCAGCAGGTCTTGGACTAACATGAAATCAAATTCTGGACAGAATACTAGAAACACAAACTCCTCCAAAATGCACATGATTTGCAATTCTCGGTCTCAGATAAATGTAATTAGAGAAATCTCATCTCCTCAGGCAGAAAGATGAAGTCTTTCTGTGTACTTGTGCTAATTTGTACTAATTTGACTTTTAGTATAGCACTCTAAGATAGCTTCATTTGTACTCAGTGCCTCGAGTTATGAAAATGAAAACAGCTGCTTTACACCTTGCTGCTTGTGTTTTTTCTTCCCTTTGTCTCCAGTTTAAATTTTCTTTTCTGGCAGTTTCTCTAGCTAAATACCTTCTAATAAGCTGTAGGGCATCGATTCCCTCACCACCATTCTCCCCCAACCTTTTTTTTACCCAGAGTATCAAACAGCACTGTCTCTGCTTTGCAATTGTTCTCAGGACTCAAAACAGCACTAGAACCCATCCGAAAACTAAGAGGCAAGAGAGTCAGGGATTGAATAAAGCTTACTTTTTGCTAGCTATTTTGCTACTCATTTTAAAAATTAATTTCCAGTATGTAATATTTCTTATAAAGTAGGCTAGATATTTTCAGCCCCTTCAGAACCTCATTTTAAAGGTTTTTGACTCTATAAATGGGAAAGATATACAGTAATTCGTGTTAGAAGAACTAAAGGAAATTTAAGTTTGATTCAGCTAATCTAAGTAACTTGAAAACCAAACAAATCAGACTCTCAGAGCTAGTGGAGACAAATTAAAGACTTTAATACATCAACCTATTTGATAATAATTTGCCAACACACTAATTAGTTGCATTAACATATAAATAAAATACAAGAAAATAAACCAAATGTAAATAGTATGATAGTTTATAGGAGTAGAAAAAAGAACTACATATAGGAAAGGTCTACAAAATAAGCACATTTTACCTGTCGTCATCTTGTGAGAATCGCCTTTGCAAATCCTCTTTATTCCACTGTTCTTTTTCATTCCCTTGCTCAGGCTTATCTTGTGTTTTTTCCTCGTCTCCTGATTCTCTGTGTTTTTCATTATTACACGTTTTTGTAATCTCTTTCCCTTTCCCATTCTCATTAATTCTTTCTTCCTTTACCTCTTCCTCCTCATGAACTATCTCTTCACGTTTATCCCCTTCTTTCCCTCCCTCTTCTATTCCCTTTGGCCTTTGAAAGCAACAGAAATCGAAGGCATGCAAATAAACACACAAAAAAGGAAAAGTAAGAAAAGATGCATATAAAATTAAACAGAAAGGTAATGAAAAGTACTAAAACATAAATAAAAATTACATCTTCTCAATGTTGAAACTTTTTTCAGTATATTCCAGAGAAGCACTGTGTAAGCAACACTTCATCATAATTGTTTTTAAATCACATTTTCCTGCTACAAAGTTGCATGGAAAAAAGTTGTGGTCTCTCCATTATAGATTTTTTTGATACAATAAAAGTAAAAAAAAATAATTTAGCTCATGTGCCCATAAAATCTAAAGGTCAGGTGATAAACCCAAATTATACTACCATATACTAACATTTATAAATTTTGAGAAGCTGAGGACGTTTTTCATGCATTTATAAAAGTTTCGAGAAGATAAAGGAACATTCTATTTAAAAAGTAATATTCTAAATCACTGAAATATATTCATCTGGGAAAAAAACTCTCCAAAATATGATTTTTCATATTCCTTAGTTGATTAAAAAAATTCAAGTCTTCCCAAAACTGTCACTTTAATTTCAGTAAAGACATAATAACAGAATTACTTTTTAAATACTAAATATTAAAAATAACATTATTTCAAGTGATCTAGTAAGAAAATTGTTATAAGTTCTATAAAATTCTCTTTGTGAGAAGTTTGAAATGTTGACCAAAATATAATAAAAAGTAATACGTTCAGACGTTCTTATTGCCTTAATGACATACATTGACCAAATAAAGGATTTTAGTTTATCCAAAGAAAAATAAAGACCTTCTAATATGTAATTAGGAGTTTCCTGCTAAAGTCTGCTTACCTGATTTTCTTGTTTCCTCTTGGCCGTTCTGATTGGACAGACATGTAGCTTGTGCTGCTGAAACGAGAAGCACTACTAGTCCTTGAAACCGCAGATATATCACTTACATCACTGTCCGAAGATTTAGTGGAAATATTATCTGCCCCTCTATGAGGATCCCATCCTGATCGATACTGTTAACACAGATTGACAAATACGCAGAAGTTGTCAGTATTACCGCACAAAGCAATTATTAGCTTCTCCTATTTCAGCACTTTATTGTCCACAGAGGTTACTGCAAAACCCTCACTCAGTTGCATATAAAACAAAAGTGAATGGCAATTATCCTAAAAGAAAAATTCAATTTATATGAAACCCTTGTTTTTAGCAAAGGCAATTAGAGCATTTTCCACCACACCCCAATGAAGGCCATTAAAAAGTTTCACAAGAGCAATGGCCTCAGGGAAGAACACTTAGGTAAAATCTGGGAAATAAATATTTGGCTTAATATTAGAAAGTAAAATTTTTTTATTTCTAAATAATTTCTAAATAAAAATGTTTGGAAAAAAAGAGTATGACAAAGTTGCCGCTGTACTGTAACTTAAAGAAACCAATTTTTGTAGCCATCAATTTTCTCTTTAATCCATTATGCTTCACTGAAAACCTAGAGATAATACAAAATCTAATTATTAAAACACTAACTTTTTTAGAAGAGCCAAGAGAAAAGACGAAGTTTAATTTCTGAATGGTTGCTGGAATTTTGATGAATCCTAGAAATACTAGAAAAAGTAATTATTATTTACAATAATTCAAATTTCCTGAAATTGAAATAATCAGATAGTTATCTGGCACAGCCAGGGTGCAGGGTGTTCTGGGTGTTCAAATATTCTGGTAAATCGAAAACCATCATAAATGCTTTATGTTAATAACATTGGGATGTAAAAAATAATACTTTAGAGTCTGGAAAACTTAGAGTAAGGAAAACTCTTACTAGCCAGGTAAACTTGAGCAAATTATTTAACCTTTAAAAGCCTGTTTGTAAAATAATAGGGATATCTTCCTTTCAGGATTGTTTTAAAAATTAGAAATACAGTAGACACTAAAACAACCCCAGGATCAGGAGAATTGACTCCATGCACA
Source organism: Pteropus vampyrus (assembly GCF_000151845.1). Lineage (NCBI taxonomy): Eukaryota > Metazoa > Chordata > Mammalia > Chiroptera > Pteropodidae > Pteropus > Pteropus vampyrus. Next base: position 1,978,999 of record NW_011889003.1, on the reverse strand, counting down.
ACTGAAAATCAGCATATAACTTTTGACTCTCCTAAAACAACTACTAATGGCCTACTGTTTACTAGAAGCCTTACTGATAACAGAAATAGTCAATTAACACATATTTTGTATGTTATACGTATTATATACTGTATTCTTACAACAACTATAAGCTAGAGAAAATAAAATGTTAGAAAATAAGAAAATAAGAGAGAAAATATATTTACAGTATTTGTTGAAAAAACTCGTATAAGTGGATCTGCACAGTACAAATCAGTGCTGATCAACTGTCAAATATAATACATGTCTGTTATCTGGTACAACGTAAATAAATGCAGCCAGTATTATTACTGTCCTGAAGCTATTACTGGGTTAAGAGAATACCTACTAATAGATTTTTCTTTAACTCTATGCACTTTAAACATGATACTGAAATATCTTTATCTAGTCAATTTTGCAATGGAAATTTTTCTAAGCACAGATAGTGATAAATTTCACAAAGCCTTAGAAAGATGATTATCTTATATAAACCATTTATTGTGACTTGAAGAATCATTACTTAATAAACAGGTCTGTATGAATAATATTCACTGCAAATAATAGAGATAAACATTTGGCTAAGAAAAAATTAATTGCACTAGGGTGTAGTATAAACATTACATCAGATTCAAATGATCTGGGTTTTTTTTTTCCAGGATCTCCCAGGATCCTTTTCTTCAAGTATACAATAAAGGGATTATTTCTAAGGTTCCACAGAATTTTAAATATTAAATCCTAAGCTAGAAATCACATTCAAATTAGGTGAAATATTGGCCTTTCTTATTAGTCCACTTTAACTTTTCACTTTGTTAGACGAACTCTCAGTTATCCCAAATAATACAATTAAATTCTTCAAACAATCATTGCCTTTTTTTTTTTTTAAAGGAAATTTCCATGTAAACAGAGCCCTCATGTTTTATTTTAAAGAAAGATTATTTATTTACAGTGGATTTATTTGGAGAACATCTAGTCCATGATATTGTTTTTCAAACTAAACTAAAGTCATTTTAAAATATCAAAAACAAGTTACTTTAAATGAAAATGTCTTCGGCCATTAACAAGAATAGCATTTCAATGGGTAGATCAACATTATTTATGCTGGCCAGTATACATATGTATATATACATGGACATAATATATTTTATGTTTATATGTTTCACCAAACTAATTAAAAGTAAATTTAATATCAAGCTGAGACATAAATGGAAGTCTTTCATTTTATTTATATATTTCTTGGATATTTCATTTACATGAGGAATGAATGTTTCAAGAAAATTTTTGAAACCATTAAACTGTTCAACAGATACTGTACTGTATTTGGGAGACTTCATCTTTCTCATTCTTACGATTCATAATTAAAAAAAGAGAAGCAGTCTGTTATTATATCTTTTAAAATAATTTACTGGATAGATAGATAAACAGTTCTGGTATTATAGTTTTCCCATTGCTTTTGTTCATGGGATCATTATATCATCTATATTTGAATGAAAAATCATAACTTTTAACACCAGGAAGTAATAAGGGTAGTAATGCAATCATGAGCACATGCTATAAAGTGGGACTGAATCAGTGGCCTGAATTCTGGTTACAGAAATTATTAGGTTTGTGATCTTGGGCTAATTGTTTCCATGAGTTCCAGTTGTTATCTGATATAATGTGGATAACAATCATATCCATCTCCTAGGCTTGCTGCAAGGATTAAATAAGTATATAAAGCACTTAACACAATATCTGACATATAACGAGTGTTTCATAAATGACAAATGATGACAATGATAATGATGATGATGATGATTAGATAGTAGCTAAATATCAGCTTAGCATCAATTCCAGGAATATCTTTACCAAAATAAATATTAAGTAGAAATACCGACAATAAATAATTTTAGGACTGCTCTAAGCTACAGTAAAAATATAACTATTTCTACATATATCCAATATATTTGTTTCAAAAATATGTTTATAAGGCAAAAATTAAATATTAAACCAAACCGTTCCACTAACTTCCAGTATGTCATCAGACCTCACCTTCCCTATTTGACCATATTCATCCACATTCCATCACCTCATAGGGAATTACTGATTCCCAGCTGCAGAATGAGAAACAGCTCTACCTCAGCAGGAAGTATTTCTTGGCTGACAGAGAAAATGCTTCATTTAAAATTTTTGTCTCTGGTACTTTATCCTGATATCTAAAGCTCCCTGGTACTAGTGCATGCCATGCCTTCTGGATTGGTTTTTGTCTGATTTTCTGTGCCTACATTTCTGAATTCTAACTGCTTATTTGACTTTGAATTTCATAGCATTCTAACTTTGCATACTCTAGCCTTTGTCTTGTTTGGTTGTCATGACTTGTTATCCTAATTCTATGACTCATAGGTGCATACAGGGTAGTCTAAGTCTTAATAATTTTTTTTTTTTTAAGTACAGATGGTGTATACTGTGCATATCTTTGACTAAGATTTCTTAAATAATCTAGTTTGCTGAACTAAAATTTTGGATATGCAAAAATTAAGAAAAAATAAGATTCCGTATAGTATAGTTTTATGCCTTTTTACATAATTCATCACACAATACCTCTTATCATAGGTGTGTATGCTCATGTTTAATTTTCAAACCCTTTATTAGAATACAAGCTCCTAAAGGCCATGACAATACCTTCCATATCTCTGTAGCTCTCTTAGCACTTCAGAATCAAAGTTTTAATTTAATTTAATAATTTAATTTAATTTAATTTAAATTTAAACTTTAAAGTTTAGCTTTTACCAGTAAGATAAAGATAAATCCCATTTTAAGGATTGTTGTGAGACGCAAGAGATATAAGATATTCAAAATACCCAATAGTATGCTTAGTACATAGCAGCTGCTTATTTCCAGTGCTTAAAGCAGAAGGTCATTAAATAAAAAGACATTGAGTGTAACAATTTATATAAAGAAAAAATAGAAATTAGCCAAAATCTCTAGTTTGATAATGATTCTGCTATCTACTCAAGGCTTCCACCAAATGCATTTCTCTGTCTACTTCTAAGCAACTGAGCATATTTAACTTTGGGATATAGCTCATGTTTCCATTACAAACAGACACGGGATAAATAGAATGTGAAATTTGGAAAGTGAGAAATAATAAGAAAAATGTTTTTATAAACGTAAGAACTTATTTTAAATATATTTAGAATATAATATCTTCATACATACAACTCATAAAAAGCCCAGAAATCAAAGTAATAAATGACCTAACACTAGAGTTTACTTTTAAAATGGTTCCTTTTTTTGCCCTTCCTGAACATATTTTTGCTTGTCCTAAGGTATAAGAAGTTATATATATATTAACAGTAAGATAGAAGCAGCTAAATTATTATTATACCAAGGTAATGAGTTATAAATGTGAATTGGTTCACTTATTTAGAAAATGGTTGGTGTTGTCTTCGCACTATACAATAAACAATGTTTTAAAGAATTAGCATGTATTAGTTTACAGCTGACAAATGAACAATGCATATGTTCATCATTCTCTCTATTGGAACAAAAACAAAGAGGATTTATTGCATAGGATTACAGACAGGATCCCAGCTGAAAACTGTGTTCTGATTAGAGATCATTAAAATCTCATAAGAGAGTGAGGAAGCTTTTCCCGACAACAGTTTGATGTTTTGTACATTACTATGAAGCACATCATGAACTAGAAAAATTTACAGGAAATTATCATTCTGCAGGATGTTCCTGACTCTAAGGTGTTCATTCCTAAGTGGCCTGGAAAAGTTAATGTTCTCCCTATTTCTCTAACATTAGTGGAAAGTAATAGCATAGCTATGAAACTCTACTGAAAGGAAAGTTTTGATTAAAATTTTAGAATAATATTCCTAAGAAAAAAGTATATTCAAATTTCTAAAATAAAATTATTTTCTCCAGTCTACTCAGAGTTCTTAGATTAGGTCATTTCCTAGACTGATTCTCTGCAGCAGCGGTCCCCAACCTTTTTGGCACCAGGGACCGGTGCTCCTAGGAGAATCTAAGGCCTGATGATCTGAGGTGGAGCTGAGGTGCTAATGCTAGCGCTGGGGAGCAACTGCAAATACAGATGAAGCTTGGCTCACTCCCTGGCTGCTCACTTCCTACTGTGCGGCCTGGTTCCTAACAGGCCATGGACCAATACAGGTTGGGGATCCCTGCTCTCCAGCATCTCAGCAACGCAAGTTTGAGCTTTGTACGTGAACTTCTTAGACAAAACATGAGGGACTTGTGAGTTCCCTTAAACACTGCTAGTCTTCAATTTAATAAATCTCACTAGAAAACTGTAATCTGTAGTGTAAAACTCTAGTCTAAAAATTTGTTACTGCAAAATACTGGGCAGTAAGAGAGCCTAAGTTTGAAGGAAAATAGTTTTATGCCATCAAGAAGTACTTGAAAAAAGAGTCATATCATATTCCAAGAGAAAACACAAGTACATCAAAAAAATTAGGGCACAAATAATCTGGATAGAAAAAAATTAGGGCACACATAATCTAGAAGAGAAAAGAGAGGCTGACCTTTTGGGTAGGGCTTTGCTATCAGCCTGGGGCACAGAGGAGACAAGAACAGACAGAGCAGAGGGAGCCTTGGCACTGCCGTCAATAACCATATGAGCAAGCAGACATTTTCACTATCCTATTTTTATTTCATATCATAATTCAAAGAGAGTAGCTGTTGTCTTTTGATAGTGCCACAACTGCAGGTACTTTCTCTTTGAGGAGTTACTTCCAGATGATTTTTCTCTCTGTCTGAGGCAAGGCTCTTATCAACGCGTGCCCTATGGCAAAACAATTGCTTGTCAGATAATTTTGTTTAGATAGTGCTCTGAAAAAGGGTATTGTGTGATAAGCCTCTGCTTGGGAGGGAGAAGACAATAAGGAAAGGCCACAGAAAATTAAGGAATTAAGGACTAATTTAAGATCTAGCCTTGTAAACAATATTCTGCAAAGGAAATCCCGGCTACAAGTCTTCCTTAATCCCTTCAAGGAGAATTAATCCTTGAGTGTTCCTAAACTACTTTATTCATGCCTTTCTTGAAGTTTTATCATATGACTGTCTGTCTCCTCTCTGTCTCTGTCTCTCTCCTCTATTTGTCTACCCTCCCATCCATCCTACTAGATTATAAATTCCCTAAGGATAATGACTTATTAATTTCAGTAGTCTCATTATCTTTGCCCTCACCTTTCTTCCAAGTTTCGGACTTGTATTTCTGGATTTTAACAGGACATTGCCATATGTTGTTTAACAGGCACATCAAATTCAGTGTGGCTCAAACCAAATTTATACTCTTTCACCCCAAACCAGCTGTTCTTGTACCTCCTGTATTCCCTGCTTTATTTACTAGGATCAATATTCAACTAAAACCTAGAAATTTGTGTTATCCTTGACATCTACTTCTCCAATATTCTCCATTCTAATTACTCAAGAAATATGGCTCACTCATTTTAAAAACAAATATCTTGATTTTTAGCTATTTGGAGCTTATGAATGGGTCCTTGGTCTTTCATGATGGTAATTAGAGTCTATTACACCAACATATTTGTCATAGACATTGCTGAATACCTTCCAATATTCTTTCTCCCCTTTTGTTCTTTACTAAAAAAATCTAGATTTATTTTGGTGGTCTAATGACGACAATGATGACAGTGATGACAACAATAATAAGAAAACAACTTCATTCTCCAGGATCCCTTGTAGCTAGGGTGATCATATGACTTGAGTTTGGCCTCTGATATAAGCAAGAACCTAGTGGGTGAGGTTTGGAGAACGCTATTACTTTTCTGATTATAGTGGGCTGACTCATCTAGTATGGCCATTTGCCTTTCCCTCTTTGCTTTTCTTTCTGATTGGAGTTTAAACATGAGGTTAGGGGTGCAGTAGTCATTCTGTGACAATGGGGATGAATATCTTATTCTGACAACAGGGAGCAGGAAAACAAGAAGCTTGGCTCCTTAAATAGTAGCACCAACTCTGAGCTGTTGTTTGAATTGTTTGTAAAAAAAAAAAAAAAAATCCTTATTTATTCTGAAAATTTGTAAGGCTTTTGGTTTGAATATCTGAATGCAAATCCGAATGGTATACAACTCATCCTTTTCTGTGTCAGAAAAATATTTTCAGACCTCATTGTATAAAGGAACATTCTTTAACCAGCAATACTGATGAAAACCATAATGTAGTCAGTCATCTAATTTTAATAAGAGGCAGTATATCATAGCGACCATGGGATACAGAGTTGAAAGATATGAATGCGTAACCGCTCTCTCATTTACTGGTAGCTATGTAATCTTGGGCAAGTCTCTTAACTTCTGTGAGCCTGATGTGTGTTTTAAATAAGATCATAGGTCTTATTTACACATAGTAAATATTTATCATGATAATAATTAGGCATAGTCCATGATGAAACTAAAGAAGCTCTAGATTGTAATACTCATTTTACATCATTCAGCTGTAATCTCAAACACTTTGTCTTGACTTGAAAACTTTATAAGTGAGTTTCTAATTCCATATTTCATTAAACAAATAAATCATTGTCCTTTGACACCAGATTGGTTTATTTACTTTGGGTAGGATAACACCCAATCTGACCTGGAAATTCATGGTTTTTTATTCTTAAAGCTGTTAACTTGGTTTAGTTTTCATAATTATGTTTATACTTGGCATCAAGAAAAGTTAAAGCAAGGAACATAACAATCTATGACCATTACACTAAGAATTATTAAAATTTGAATAATTTCATAGTTACAAATAACTTGCCAATGTTTTCTATATTATTTTCTTTCTCCCAACATCTAAGAGTTATTATTTTTAAATTTACAGATAATATGCATTAACACTTAGCCATTTATTTGCTTAGCTGTATCTACATAAGGTAAATATATTTTCTAACAGCTTTATTGAGCCTTAGATTTATTTTTATGCCCTTTATTATTTAGTATTACCTCAAACAAATGTTATCTGAACTTTCTGCCTCAGTCAAGAAGTGTTCTCAAAGTCTGTTTTTCTCAGACTCCTTAAATGTTTTAATAACGGTATCTCATTTTGATATACATAGAATTTCATTAACATCCAACCCCGGAGAAAGCAGACGAACTACCTGCTGCTAGTCCAAAAACAAAGAGCCCATTATTTTTCTAGGAGATAAGTCACTGTTAAAACACTTATACCATTATTATAACTAAACGCTTCTCCACGCCTTCAGATTAGGAACCTGTAAAACCTAGCTAGAATTAAGAAATATCATAAAGAAACTCTCATTATCCATAAGAATCCTTGATACTTGGTCTTTTGTAAATATCTTTAAATATTTTTATGGCTTATCATATGATTTTTGTATTTTTTAAATAATATTTATATATTTTATTAGGATATAGGGTAAAGATATTACAGATTGTGAGTGGCAATCTTGCATTCCAAAAGTTACAACAGAAATAAGATATGAGTACATAATGGTAAGACCAAGGTCCTGGGAAGTTAAAGCAGGTAGAAACACAACAAAAATTAATGGACTGGAGATATGAAGTAGGGCTCCATTTCAAACAGTAATTCTTTAGAGAGCAATAGAGTAACTCAAGGTGCTTGTATCTAAGAGAATCAGAACTAAATAGCCTGAACAACAACCTAGTGTTGAAAAACCTGAAAGGACATGAGAATTACACTGACCCATCAAATTCAAGAAAAGGACAGAAATAATTACATTCTGGTGAAAATCTAGACGAGGGCCACTACTCTTATTCCTTGTGTGAGACAACAGAGCAGCATCAGCTGTGTTTGCATTAAGATCATTTGGAATGAATCCAACAATCAAAACATGGCAAGAAATAACAATTAAGTCTTGCTTAGACTACAGCTATAGCCTCTGAATGAGAATCCTTGTCTTTAACCTCCTTTTCAAATGCATCTTAAGTATACTATTAGCGTTATCTCTTAAAAGCAAAACTTGTTCATATTGGTAACTTCTTTAAAGCCCATGTGTGTAAAGATGAATATTCTACATTTTTAAAGGAGTGACTTAAAGCCCCCCTACAATCTTGTCTCTGCTACCTTTTCCATTCTTCTCTCTTAATATGTATCCCCATGTGTTCCATATTTCTATTCTTAAGAACCACTAGCTGTTCTTAAACATGGCTTGTACTCATACTCTTCTATAACTTTGCCTAAGCTCTCCCCTCTGCCTGATATATCCTTCACCTCAAATATTACCCTGCAATGTATTCCCAGATTTCTGCAAGCCAAACGAATATTTCTCTTCTTATTCTTCCTTTGCAGGGTTTCTTTTCATTATACCACTGGACATGACTATTATGTATGAGCATTACTTATGTACATTTGTTTCCTTAATTTGATTATGAATTATGAACTCCTAGATTGGAAGGACTATACCTTCTTTTCTCCCTCCCTCTCTTTCCTTTCATCCTCTCTCTTTCTTCTTTCCTTTCACTTCCTCCTCCCTTCATCACTCTCTTCCTTTACTCCTTCCTCATTCACTCAGTGTTTTGTTTTTACTGTTATTCATTTGATTGTTTCTCTGGCAATCTTTTTCTGTTAATGTTGCAGAACCAGAATCCAGAATTATAGTTGATCAGATTCAGAGGCACCCAGGTATGCATTTCTGAGTTGTGGGAAAGAGAATGTTACTAAATGTCCCCCGAAATTACAAAATATGTTCAGATACACAAAAGAGGACTCATATAACCACTCTTTAAGAAAAAAGCCCAGGAAATTTCCTTGGTGCTGAAACATACGTTTAGTTATTTGCCCATCGAGTTATTAAAAAATCTCACAATATTTTACTTATTTGTTATTATTATTTTTTTTAGGCAAGGCAACCCTTGGTTGACCTCACAAATTGCAAAGACCTTGTCAGTTTACAATCTCTTTATTTTTTACGGTTACAGCACCTGGTCTTCCTAGGTGGTCTCCTATCCAAGTACTAACCAGGCCCAACCCTGTTTAGCTTTCAAGATCAGACGGGATTGGGCTTGTTCAGGGTGGCATGGCTGTAGACACAAAAATCACAATATTTTAAAGGTGAAAGTGATGTCAGAGAGGATGTAATGTAGCTTCCTCATTTTATAGATGAGAAAACTAAGAGACAGAGAAATTGAGTGAATTGACTAAGAATATACAACTTGTTAATATTAAAGTCTTTCTACTTTTCATTTAAAAATTTTTTTGTGAATTATAATTTCACTTTTAATGGGATACTAGGCAAGCATATTTAGAATCTATTTCTTTATAAAATATTCACATATTGTTTCCATTCAAGTATATTCTTTAACCTATTTTCTTCCTTTTCTAAAATTTTGAAAATTCTATCTAAAATGATATGTATAATCAGAATACAAAAACAGCATGAATATAGCATTACAACCCTACTTTTTAACTACTTTATAACAATAGTTGGATAGATTTTAAACAAGAAAAGCTTTAAAATAATAAAACTGTATCATAAAAACTAACTCAAATAAAAAGATGCTTATGGATTAAGTAGTACAAATTGGTAGTTATTAAATAGTCATGGGGATGTAAAGTACAGCTTAGGGAATATAGTCAATAATATTGTAATAACTGCGTATAGTGCCAAGTGGGTACTAGACTAATTGGGGGGATCACTTCATAAATTACATAAATGTCTAACCACTGTACACCTGAAACTAATATAAAATAATATTAAATGTCAAGTCTAATTGAAAAATAAAAATTAAAAAAAATAAAGTGGTTAAAAAAACTAAAAATAAAAAAGGTATTTTATGTCCTACTGAATTAATTCTTTTATATTCCATCTAAAATTCAAGCAATTTTTTTTTCTATTTGGTTGAAGGGAGAAAATGGGCTCAAGAAGTAACATGTTCACTGGACCATGAAAATTGTTAGCCTTGCTATGAGTATCCTTAATCATGAAAATGACTTGAATAGCGCCTATCATAAAATCATAGCCATTTCCTTTGTTAGTCGGGAAGTTATATTAAGCTGGTGAGTTTTGGTTCATCCATCAGAATGGAGTTTAACTGTGAGGTTTCTTGTTTCTTTTTTTATTACTCCTACTTGACATGTTATAATAAATAACAAAAATAACTATCATTACTGGGCACTCCCATGTGCCAGGCCAAATTCCATATCCTTTTACATAAAATATTTCTACCTCTTGAAGTTATCACCAGCCAAAAGTTCCTTCTCTCATATGAGATATATTCAAGGTTAGCTATATTATTTCCATATTGGAGTATTATTTTATAATCTACAAAACTGATGAAATAGAAAATATCAAAATTCCATATTTAGGAAAACATTAGTAAATTTGTTTTGTTAATAAATAATATCTGTAATCTTTTCAATTGAAGAAAATTACAATAATTTTTGTGCTCATGAACAAACTATTACATAATAAAACTATAGTTATGTTCAAATTATAATTAGCCAAATTAAATTGAAATTATAGATGTGGATGGCTCCACGTTGTCCTAGTTGACTGATTGTCCTAACCGACTAAAGGTTTTTACTTAAGTGTTGTTTCAAACTTAGCTATCAATTACTTCATACAAAGTAACAGGCAAAAACATTATGCGTGTAAATTTATTCTGTAAATCAAAATTATTATGCTATAAGTTAATTTAAAATGTATAAATTTAATCATTTGTGAGACTACATTGAGAAGAGAGCCTGATACTGATCAGAGATTACTGAATCAATGAATAAAACATTAGATGAATAAATGAAATAAAGAAAACCTACTTCAAACCTAATTTTAAAGATAAGGCTATGAGTTTAAATGATTTGCTTAATTAATGATGAGGATGCCTAAAATCCAAGTGTGAATGCAGCCTCCAAAGTACCATATATTTGTGTAGCTGTAGCACTTTATAGATCACAGGATTCTCTCAATTTGCACACAAAAAAAGTTAGATTATAAAGAATTATTGGGCAGTTTATCCAGTCTTATTTGAATAAGTGGTAGAATCAAAATTAGAACCTAAATCTTCCAATTATTTCTCAATATTCTTTTTATTATGATTAACTCTAAACAGAAACCAATAATCATATGCCCATTAGAAAATTTGCTGTTGACTCTTATGCCAGTAACTCCCATACTTTCTCCCGAAGTTCATACTTTGTTCTTATTTTGGTGCAAAATTCTTAACAGTCACCTCCACTAAAACCTCTTCCAAACATATGTCATCCCTGCCATTCTAGCTTTCTCTCAGCATCAATGTTCATATTTGTTTACCCAAAAAAATCCCATTAAGTGCTTATTATAGCCAAAGCAAAATACTTGCCACTGGAGAAACTACAAAGATGAGTAAAATATAGTCTCCATTTTCAAGAAGTATAAAAGATAAGAAATAAGCAAATAATCGCCATATAAAACAGAATATACGTATTTTAGGTGATAAATGTCATGGGTTCGGAAGTTATATATATGTTTTCACATCTCTATTGTTTTGAACATTCTTATAGTTGTAATTTTTTATATATGTATACTTAATCCTTTTAGATTTTATAAAATTTGAGTTGGAATGAATGTTAATGCCCTATTTATCATAGTTTTTTCTTCCTTATTTCTCATATCCTCCTTGATTCTATAAAGCAAGATCTCTCTCCATATCATTCATCTTTTGTATCCCTTGCACCGTATTCTAGTTGTTAGCAAGCCAACAACTCTGGAGGCTTGATGAAAGCAAAGGTGAATGCATGAATCTTTTTTTTTTTTTGCTGGAGGTAAAAGAAAAATGTTTCCTCTGTATGTTCTTAGGCAATAGAATACAGGAAGAAATTATGCTCTTGGTAATAGCAGCTATTGTCCATAGATTGACCTTTTCAGCAGCAGTAGCTGAATGTAACTTATTTAAAATTATTTCTTTTGTCAATTTTTAGTAACATTATACTTACTAAAAAAAGAGAAATTAAAATTTCTTCTATAATTTTATAGCATTCTATAATATGTAAGTTGCTGTCTTAGTCATTTCAAATGACTTCACAATTAATAAACATTTTTTATATTTCTTGGCCTAATATGTGGTTATATAGAAGGAGGCAGCAATTCACAAATACATGTAAAGAAAAGAGACCCATACTTAAATGTCGGCATAAAATTATGGATAAGAAAACCATATATAAATTTAAATGTGGTTTTATGACTAAGAAAAATAATTTTAAAAATAAACTTGCAAACAGAAAGCTAAATATATTTCACTACTAGGATGTAAGAATGTAGTTGAAAAAAAGTAACATTTTAAGAAATCAAAATGTTTTAAACAATATAGCTAATTACCTTAAAAACAGTATTCGCATTATAATCAAATATGCTTTCGTAATGTATTAAAGTGAGAATTTAAAAGACCATTAATTACTTTGTAGAGATCTGTTATGGTTGAACTGTGTACCCCCAAATTCCTGTGTTGTAGTCCTAACTCGTAGTACCTCAGAAAGTGACTGTATTAGGAGATAGGGCCTTTACAGAAGTAATTAAGGTAAAATTAGGACATATGGATGGGCCCTAATTCAATATCACCAGTGTCCTTATAAGAACAGGAAATTTGGACTCACAAAGAGATGAACATGTGAGGACACAGCAAGAAGATGGCCATATGCAAGCCAAGGAGAAGATCTGGGGAAAAAAACAAATCTGCCAACACTGATCTTGGACTTCTAGCTTCCAGAACTGTGAGAAAATTAATTCCTGTTGTTTAAGTTACCTAGTCCATGGCATTTTGTTATAGCATTATTAGCAAACAAATACACAATGTTAAGGAAAAACCCTAAAGTTGGAAACTTTTAAATTCAAAGATTAACCACAGATAAAAAGATAAAATTTCTA
>NW_011889003.1:1946255-1965373 GCF_000151845.1 Pteropus vampyrus | reverse complement strand
TAAATAGTGACAAAGGTAGGATTCAAATACAGGCAGTTTGGATCTGGAGTTCACACTTTTAATATTATTTTCTTTAGTCTATATTTAATCATAATCAGTAAAAATAAATTTGAGAGTGATTAACAAAACTGCCTATTTATCTCTTTATTGCTGTAGTCAAGACTTCAGAAATTGTGATGTGAATATGGCTGCTACTGTGTTTACAATAATGCATACCAATAGCAAGAAGTTATATTTCCAACTGCTCCTTCTTCCTTGATATATTGATCATCCCTTCCTTTATTTATCTCAAAGATAAATTATATAAATACATGTAGAAATTTTTTTACTTTCTTTTAAATTGTAATGTTGTGCATTTTAACGGAATACAAATGAGAACTCCACCCTCACAAACATGAATAAGAAAAAGCCATAGAAGGGAGAAAATAAGATATAAAGGCTTTTAAAATATGATTTTATCTGGTTCCTTTTGCATTTCAATCTACCACACTCTCTTTTAATTAGGCTATCCAACCATTTCTTGGTTTTGTAGGTGGGATTGAAGATTTTTAACTCATGCCTTGATAAAGATTACCCTTAATATCTCTTGCACATCTAGAGCCGTATTGGATATTGCTGCTCTTACTTGCTAGTTTAATAATCTAGATTTTAAAATCTATTTTTCTCTTCATAAATACACCTATTAAGGAACATTCACAGAGTGATGTAAAAAAGTGCACAGAAGGCTTGGAGGCTGGCTGGCTTGGACCAACAGCCAGATAGTCTAGAAGGGTGTGGCCTAGTTGGGGGGCCAGGAAACAATCTACAGTGTGCAATACTTTGCCAAAAGGTATTCTCCAATGCTGGAGGAGGGATGGGGAATCTAAGAGGTGGCAGCAGCATCCAGGACACAGCAGACTTTCTCAGAGCCTTGTGGGCTAAGTCTGGCAGCAAGAACGCTTCCAGGTAACGTAACTTCTTTTTTTCTCCCTATGCTTCCATATCAGCAATTTCACAAAATTCCTCGTAAGATTTTGCTATACAAAATGAACTGTCTGATTGCAGGGTTATGTAGAAATGAACATAACAATAGAAAAATTTGACAAAGCAGAATAGAAGTTTAGATAAATGGTGTTTCATTGAAGAAATAAATCCAGGTGCAGCCAAGGCATTCCCTCTGGCATCTTTATCAATTAATGGTAAGATTTCTTGACCTGGTTTGGGATGGGAACTATGAGTAGGTGATTTTAATTCTGAGTTTTAAAAATGAAACCTTTCTGCTAGGTATCTGCCTAGACCAAGTCTAGCAGGAATTTTTTGAAAATCTGAATCCTACCTCTGTTCATGAAATAGTAGACTGCTTATTCTAAGAAAAAGATGTTTCATTACTTCTATTGGACATCTCAACCTATTTCTGGAGGACCTTGCAGGTAGAGACTGGGTTACTGAAATCACTGCTATTAGAATTCCCCTGCTCTATTCATCAGATGACTCTACATAATAACACTGGCACAGTGGTGTCTGTTTTATGTGAAGACCAGGTTCTCTTGGTTGCTTGAGAACTGATGCTACTGCAGCTCTTCCTGCAGTGGGCACAAGGCCTAGCCCGACCGTAACGCTGCTGCACTGTGCTCTATGCTACCAGCAACTCAACTTTTCTGCATAGGCAAAAAAAAAAAAAAAAAGAAGAAGAAAAAAGAATTTCTTTAACATTTTATTTCAACTACTGCTGTCAAATCAAAACATATCTTTATTTCTTCATTTCTGTATTTTCATGTATCTTAGTAATCTGTACAAGGCCACCTGATCTATATTTTAAAATTTGCTTTTTATAAACTTAGTTTTCAGTTTTAAGATCTGTTTATGTCACCGCTATTAAGGAGCATTTCTTTTTAAACACCCATACCTAGATGTGTCTCTGTTAATCACTTCTCAATGGTCAGGCTCATTTAATGTCAACCTTGATTTAATTTTAGTAATTTAGTTTGTAATTTCTTATCACACATTACATTCCAGTGTCCTTTTATTTTTAATCTCCATATCCCCTGAAGATTCATAAATTCTTTCCCCCTAAATTTGATTTTTCCTTTTAGATCTCTGCTACTCGAATCTCTTTGAGAATAAAGGAAACATTCAATATTTCAGTAACACTAAATCTTTTTCATTAGCTTAATTATTTCTTTACTATTGTTTTTCAAATTCATTATATTCATTTCTGGTACCATGGTTACATCTGCTGTTGTTATAAAAATAATAATTACAAACATTATCTGCACCATTTATTGAGCATTTTACTAAATGCTAAGCCATTTATATATATCATCGCATTTCACCCTAATCATTGCCCTATGAAATAGATCTCAAAGCTCCATTTAATAAATAAACTAAAAACGAGAGGTTAATCTATCCAAAGTAACCTAGGTAGAGTTTGCTTGACTCCAAGCTGTGTTCTCATCTACCACACTATACTCATGTACATCTGCCACATTTTGATGATATTAGAGCCTTAAAGTACTCTCAACTTACAAACATCAAACCTATAAACAGCCCATATCTGGCCACTCCTAATGAGCCTCACCCTGTCTCAGCGCTTCTGGTGTCCCTATTGCCTATGTCTTCAAAAATCAATTTAAAAACACAGCTGGCACTGAGTATGTATTTCAGCATTGAGAACAGAGTAAGTTCTAATAAAGGGAATGGCTTAGTTAACAATGGCTATCTGCTTGCCAAAAATACTTTATCTTTACCTGTCTGAATTTTTTCATATTGATACGGCCTACAATTCAACCATGTAGGTTTTATTTCTATTTAGGGGCATATATATATATATTTTTTAAAGAATCTATTTCTATGTTGTTATTCATATAATGCAAATTACTTATTACTTTGATTGCTTTCCTTGTAATATGTCTCTTTGAAACTGGTAAATAGGTCCTTAAAGGACAAAAAGTCTAGGGGAAAAGGTGATATGTGCATAGGAGCAGGCTTGCACATGAATGGAGAAAAACTCTTCCTTTTGCTACACTGTCCTCTGATCCCACAGCAGTAACTCGATCTATTAGATTATGAGTTAAATGGATTAGTATGGACTTCTGGTCCATATTTGAAAAGTTCTGAACAATTTATGGGCTATATTACTTAATTCTAGAGAGATAAGAATACAGAAAATTATAATATAAGTGCTGTAATAGGAGTAAGTTGTTTTTGTGATTATTCTGTGGGAACATTACCGCCATTTAAAAAAGCATGTTGTTTCTACAGAGAAATAAACTTTGAGTTGCAAATAAATACTGTACAAATGAACTGTAGAGCATTCTCTATTGAAATGTTATGGACTACCCTTTAAAAAATATCTTCTGGGATCATTTAAAAATATTAAATATGGCTAATTTAAAAAATAAGATCATATATTTAAATAAACATGGAATTCTCCAAATTAATTTTCAAAAGTACTATACACATTGTTTGATTTTTTGATTATTGCTAATTATGTTAATTAGTCATTATATAACTCAGGGTAGTTGGTCTATGGTGAATTATAATTTGTACTATTAAATTTAATAGACAAGTCACATTTTTCTAGAGCAATAAAGAGCAGAGAATGTTGATTTTATAGAAAAAATAAAAGTTGATTCTTAAATTTCTGCCTTGAGTAGAATAGATGAATCACATTTAAAATGGGAAGGACAGAATGCTATAGGCATGAAAGGGTACAATGGCTACATTGTTAAATTTTGTTTTGAAGGAAAACCCCCAAGAAATTATCTACTGGTTAAATAGAACATGACTTTTCTTGCTCTTATTAAATATAGACTCTTTGCTTTCAAATTGCCTAATATACTTAAGATAGTCTTAGAAAGACAGTAACTAAATAACCATTGCTCTACAGATGCTTTCAAAGTGAGTTACTAAAATCTTTTTAAAAAGTTAGTAAGAATTGTTTACAACCATCGGTATAGAAGGTTTAAGAAGTTCAGGGAGGCAATGCCATTTAAAAGGTAGACTGTGTAGTTCAAAAAACAAAACTACTAACAATCAGATTCTATCAAAGCTTCCTAATAGCGTCACTGGAACTTCAGAACTATAGCTCAGAACTAAAGCATATGCTCCGTATGTTTGAGGCATTGGATATAATCTCAGTTATCTCAATTTTGAAAAAAAAATTAGCTACAAATAATGCTTTCCATGACTTAGTGGCTATGTAAATTTGAGTAGATTACTTAACTTTTTTATATCTTAGTTCCCTTATCTGTTAAATTCTTTTTTTAAGAATTAGTTCTAAAATATTAAATCATATAGCTCAATAGCAAACTTTCAATTGGCACTTGTTATCAAAATAAGGAAGAAAGGAATAGAATAAAAATATAAGTAAATATCCTTAATTAAAAAGAGAGGGATGCTGTTGAAATTTTTAATAAAGGAACTATTAGTATGAAAATGGTAATAATAACCAAATCTGTAAAAGCCTTTGACTGATAAAGAATCCTCTATAATTTTCTTTTCGATTTATGAGAGAGGAAGATCAAGCTAAGGATGACAGGAAGACAGATGACCCGGCAAAGATAGTTCCACATCAGGAAATAATCTGTAGTGAAACAAAACAGAGTTGTGTTTTTGGACCCTTTAAAAAAGTTGTACCTTAACGACTCGATTACATTTTTGGTTAAGCCAAATGTATAACTCCAGCAATAGAAAACAGAATGATAAGTATTCGATACTCAAGTAACAGAATTTGTTAGAAACTATGAGACACATTGTAAGGTGTCAGATCATCTGTTCTCAAGACAAAGTCTCCAGTTTTTAATGACATCATACATCACTGGTTTCTAGCTAAAAGCCTAACTTGGAAGTCAACTCATTCAGTTACCTAGAAGTAAATTTTATAAGCAGCTAACCCTTAGAGCAGTAGTTCTCAGATCACCAGGTAGACTTGTTAAAACACAGGGACCCCACCCCCTCAGTTTTGCTTAACTAGGTCTAGAGCGGGCAAGGGAAATGCATTCTGAAAGTCCTCAGGTGATGCTGACGCTGCTGGTCTGGGATCACACTTTGAACCCCACTGCCTGAGAGAATACCTAGGAAATTATATTGCTTAGCATAATTAATCCATTGCCAAGACTTAAATTTTTTCCTAGCATGAAATAATTGGTGTCAAACTTATAAAAGTTTAAAGCCTCAAGTATTTATTTATATGTGAATTGGAATGGAATCAAAACATGTTTTCTAAAAAAATATTTTGAGCCATGCCTACAGTATTCTTTAGTCCATCTTCCTTTAAGAAATTTGTCATGTATCTATATGAATCATTGGTATTGCTTCTAAGGAACTTGTTTTTATTGTATGAACTATGTGAATCATACAACTGACGCAGTTCCCTTTTTCTTTGCTGCTTGTTAGGAAGCTCATTGTCCAAGTATGTACTCCACATGTAGCAGGTATATAGGATCTCACACTATGCATTTTGTTCAAAAACTTTACTTTGTTTTGCCTTGACTTCATTCTCCCTTGGTATTCATTTCTTCATTGACAATAGTATTGAGAGATTATACGTATTTTTAAAAACCATCTACATTCCTTTCTGAAGTATAGTGGGATATAAATAAACAAAACAAATCTATGTTACCTGAACACATGTTTACAGAAGTTTTAATATCCTGTTTTATTAGGATTTCATGCTTTGGTCTTTGAATTATATAAAATGAATAAATGAGAGATTAGAACATAATACATGCCACAAAAGGTCAGGTCTATCTATTCAACCCAAGGCAGAAATACCAACAAAAGTACCTGGGAAGATACAGGTATCATTTCTGATATCAAGCTCAAAAGGTTAGGGATGTATCTGAAATATTATATAATTATAAAACTATTTTCTATAAAAGTCACTCAACTGATTTGAAGTTATCTATATTTTCATTTTAGAGAAAAATTTCTAGAACTTTAGAACATAGTGAGTAAAGGCAGGGCTATTTTTGTTTGTCTTAAATTTATCCTTCTCTTGGCTATAGCCTGGGCCATTTACAGTACACCAGAATTGTGATGAAAAATCCTGTATTCACCATATCAGTATTCATGTAATTTGGGGTAGAGACTGGTGGTTTGGAGGATGATGCTGATCTAAGAATCTCTGCCTCCTCTAGGTTATATAGTGGCAGAACTAGCAACCTGTGCTACCATAACATATGCATATCCAATATAGCCAGTTATGCTTTCCTTAAGTCTTGACTTTACCGAAGAAAGAACCATGAAGAGAAACTGAAAGTTTAGTATTTAGTAGGTAAGAATAAGATAGACTTAAAAATCCAAATTGCTTTTTTCTAATGCACAGATACACAGACCATAAATATTCCATGATTGCAATGATTAAATTACTAAGTAATAGAGCATATAATAACTAATTATTAAGAGTAAGTTTTGCAATTTTCATTCTTTTATTAAATCTTAGGTACATTAGAGCAAATTCTTTTTATGACTTTGGTGATGAATAATATCATGAACCTAAAAATGTGTTGAAAATATAAAAGCAATAAAGAGCAAGAACAATGAAATAATACTCTTTTTGTTCCTACCTTGGTAAATATCATACCTCACTAAAAAACCATTTGAACTCCTTATAACACCTCATGAGTATGTATCTTGTTTCAATAACTCATTAATAAACCAAACTCAATTAAAATACTATAGAATCAAAAACATTCTACATGTGTGAAAACCATAAGAAGGTAACAGAAGTTCTTCCTAAACATTTTTGAGGGTTTTAGGGCCATTATAGGTTTTATTAAAAAAAAAACTAAAAGATTTGTTTTTCAGATCATTTATTTCCTATATTATATAATCATTTTTTTTAAATAAGGCAAATTCTATACCTAAAAGTTGGTGTACAAATACATTATAAATTTTAGCATTTAATAATATCATGGGGCCACTGCATTATATGTTCATGTCTGACTAATCTGCATTCACCTGTTTAAGAGAATCTAATGGTTTCATATAATTGATTATTTTACAACTTTTAAAAAGGAAAATATCTTGCCTTCGCATGGTAATCTTGTTCCAGTCTGGAATCTGATCCGGCTACCTGTTTGTATTTGTTAATTTTCATTTGGCGATTTCTCTCCTCTATATCCATAGCACCTATCGAGTAGAAAAAAACCCATAAAATTAATGTTCAGTTCTTATTTCTGGCTCTTACAGGATGTATAAAATAAGAAATGTTAGGCTGATATATTACCTATATCAAGGTAGTACGTACAAATTAAGTGTATTATTTTTAGATTTATTTGAAGTATGCATTTTGGCAAATAAAAGCATGATTATTAAGTATGTAAAATAATTTTAATCTGGATAAATGTAAATGAACAAAAGACAACAAATCTTCACTAGACAGAAAATGCTTTCTGGAACATGTAGGTCAAGGAGAATATATTTGACAGCACATAAATTTGACAGCAGTATTGTGATAGGAACTTTGGCTTTTAAGTCATCAAGACTTTATTTATTTAGTGGAGAAAAGTTGTAAGTTTAATTGGTTTCATACACAATTTTACAATTACATTTAGAAACTATTATCATAAACTTAGCCCACGTATTAAAACAAGTTGCCCCAGCATACATGTCGATGCAGTTATCAAGATCTTTTGAACTTGAACTTTCTAGAACTAAGATCAAGAAAGAGGCACTTAGAATAATACTCCTCAGAAGATATCATGCCAGTAAAGGCACAAAGTATTACTAAAATCATTTTTTTAAAAGAAAAGAATGTAAGGAGGTGAGAAAGTTGAGATGTAAACCTATTATAAAAATGAGGTTAGTACTCTCTATTACAGGTGTTATCTCAAAACATATCAAGAGGGTCTTTAAAAACTTTAGTTAGAACAAGTACTAAATTCTGTTAGCAAATTTTAGGAAACATAAAAAATGCTCTATAAGTATATTTATGATTTTTATTAAAGAGATTTTATATAAAAATTCTGCTTCTCATAAATATGCTTAATGTAAGAACAAAATCTCAACTGTATACTAGAAGTCTACTAACTGGGAAAAATCATCATGGCTTAGCAGGCTCGAGTGAGTATCTGTAATAAAATGCTGTCAGGTAAGTTCACCAGCTCTGAGTGTAGGCAGGAATGTAAACACGCACATACAAACCCCTTGCTTAAGATCATAACTTTCAAACTGTAGTAAAGATACCTAGATAAAACTATGCCTATTCAAAAATAGGTATTTTAATACTTATCTTGAAAAAAAATCTCATTGTATACCCAATAATTCTTGATAGTAACAAATTTTAAGTAGAAATCAATTAAATAAGGTAAAAAGGGAAGAAAATGTTTCAAAGAGTATGAAAATCTCGAATAAAAGAATATATAAAGAGCTTACATTATATGACCTCTAAGTATCACAGCAAATTTATATCAACTATTCAATAAAGTGAGAAAATTAGTTCCTTTTAAAAATCACATTTTAATGATTTGATTAATTGATTATATGTCAAATTATAAAATGGGGTATATACATATCATGTTAATATAAATTGGATGATACATAAAATTAAGTGAGTGCCTCTATGATATGAATGTGAAATATAGTCAAGTATCAAGTCTATTAGTCAATTAAAATAGTTTTGGAGTTGTTTGTACTTCAAGAGATACTCTAGAAAAAATATGCTTGTTTTCTCCAAGGGCAAGGGAAGAAAAAGCCATCTTAACATCAAACAATTATGTGTACTGAAAAAATATTAGCTAAATTGAGAGTGTGGGATATTTCTTTAAAAAAGTTTCATTTTGATATTATAGTAAAAAAATATTTTAGATATGAATAACACCAACAGACAAAAAGTTTAAACACATTATATATATACACATATAAATATATATACACATACGTACAGATATATATATACACATACGTATTACGCATTTTCTAGTATTTAGACTATTTTCTGGACAATGACCTCTTATGAAGCTACATTAAATTCTTTCTGATTACTAGGTAGTAATGGGATATATACTGGCAGGAGTTTGCAAACTTTTTCTGGAAAGGGCCCAATAGTAAATATCCTAAGCTTTGCAGAGTATATGGTCTCTGATGAAACTACCATTGTAACATAAAGGCAGCTACAGACATGCATTCACAAATGAGTGTGGCTGTACTCTAATAAAACCTTATTTATAAAACAAGCAGCAGGCCAGATTTGGTCTGTGGGCCATAGTTTGCCCACGCCAGTGTTAAAGTGTATTGATTTAACATTGCTCTTTGCAAAAGAGCCTTTATATTTAGTAATGGTTTAAATATTTCATAGAATCAGGTTTATGGATTCTCTTTCAGAACATCATTTACAATGAAAACTACAAGACTCTATTAAAAGAAATCTAAGAAGATACAAAGAAATAACTGGGGCTGTGGGGGCGAGGGCAGCTAAGAAGGATATTAATCTGTATTTGCTATAAGCCAACAAAGATGCAACAGAGAGAGTGACAGAACAAGTATGTTATCTACTAAATTCCAATCTCAAATACATCTCTTAACTCCAGACTCAATTGTTATCTATAGATGGTCACTAAATGGAAAATTTCTTTTTTAGAGCTTTAACCAATGACATCTCAAGGGACCACCTTAGTGACTATATAGACAACAAATCTGGGTAAATATACTTAGAACTTTAAATTCTCCCATGAGGTTAATCTTTTGGACAAACAGTAACCAGACATGCCTCTCTCCAAAATTATGTGGCTCACATAAAGTCTTCCATTACTTTTCTACATTGTTATATATATATAAAACACTTCACAAACAATGATATCCTTAGAAAAGAAAATATCTTATTGATAAAGAGATCCATCATAAAGGATTCTCCACCAACAACTTGATTTTTCTCTGCTGGTTCTTTTCACTAATAAAAATAACCCAAGAATAATATTTTCAATAACATTATTTTGATTTCAGTCAAACCCAGTCTTTTTTTTCTTTCCCTAAGGAACAAAAAACAATTTAGAGGAATCATTGCAAGTAGAAAAGCTGTTCATTATCTGGTTGAGGAATGGATTATGTAATTTCTAAACTTTCAATTCTGATGTCCAATGCTCTACACTTCTATAAAAGGAAAATAAGTGAATGTGTCAAAGAGGCAGGTTTTTCTTCAATCTCCTCTCTTTCAGATTTACATTTCAAATTTGCATATAAAAGGTCCTGAAAATTCTGCAGTAAAGAATAATCATTTGATCACAGAAATCTCACTCCTCACCTATTAGCTGTTAATATCTTGCTATAATAATCTCAAAAATACATTGTAGGAAATAATAGCTTATGGGTTTGAGGGGTAAATTTATCTAAGAATTTCTAAAATTCATATTCTTATATGTGACAACACCTATGCTTATTATAAAAGACATCTTAATGATGTGCTTTTGTAATTTAAGCATGCTAAAAATTAGCGGTTATATATTCAAAATTAAATAAAATATCACAGCATTTTCAAATTATAATAAAAACTGATTAAGAGTTTAATGGGACAAACTTCCTGGGTAAATACATTCACAACAAAAGTTTGCATAAGTTTGTGTCTATTTCTTGAAGAGATAACCGGTTTAAGTGTATTAAACTGCGATATTCAAATTGCCTCATTAGTTTTCCTAATAATGCATTTAAATTATACAAGGCTTTGCTTTTTCCACTCTAAAATATTTAAGGCTGAGAACAAAGAGAAATGTCAAATATAGATATGCTGGAATTCATAAATATCTCAAAATATTTGTTTTCCTCGAATTGGAAACTCCTGTTCCATTCTCTTGTCACTTAATTTAAAATATCCAATATTTTGTTGCTCCTGATTTAACGTGTTTCCTAAAATTATGACACATGTTCTGTAAGCTATTTTTTATATAAACAATTTAAAAGTTTTACTTGTTCTTATCAATACACTTAAATCAATCAATGTTTATTTTGAACTTAAAAAAGACTACTTAATGTATCCAGAAAGTTAATGTCATTTTTATAATGTTGTTAAGACAATCAGGTTTAATAAAAAAGTTAAGTTACAAGTGGATTTTGTATCCAGAGATGTCATTGAAAATGGCCAGGTTAACGGGTAGCAAGCCAGTAATTGTTTAGGTTTCACTATTTACATGTGTACTGCACAGATCATCAGGACACCTTCAGTGATTTCTGTAGTACACTTCGAAGAGTATTAGTTTTGTTTCCTTTTACACACACACACACACACACACACACACACACACACACACACACACACACATCTCTTGGGGTCTCAAAGCAGTTTCATATCCCTAACTTCTTTAAAGTAGGGACACAGATTTGACAGTCACGCAATTCAATATGAAGCAGAACAGTAGTGACGGGAATATGGCACGAGTGCCCATTTAGTGATCTACCTTGTGATCTTAAACGAAATGCTCAAATCTGGGGATCTTAGAAAAAACTCTTAAGTCCAATATCAAAGCTCAGAGAAAGAACCCCAAAATTCAGAAAAAAATAAGAGAACCTATAATTAAAGACATGGAAGTCTAAGATTATTAACCTTATTTAACTGCGTCGGTTAGTACTCAAATTCTTGTGGCTAATTTAATAATTTTTAAACATTTTTCCCTCTCCCCATCCCAGTCCTTTCTTCTATCTTTCTACATATTTTTAGCTTCAGGTTAAAAAAAGTCTTTCTTTAAAGGAGATAAAAAGATTTAACAAAGTGGCTGTTTCATGAGAGTTTCTGATGAAAATCATTCCTGTAATTCCTTTTTCTTTGATTATTTTATGTCTTCACAAAACTAAGATGTGCTTTTGAACAATCTAAAGTTAGAAAACAAATTTCTACTGCTCATTTTTTAAAGCAAAATAATATATCAAGAAATTGTGAAATAATCCTTAAACATTTGCCTTTTATAATTGGATTTATTCTGAATTTTATCCTTGTAAAAAGTACATGTTAAATTTGTTTTCCAGTTAAAGAGTTAAAGGCATATATGCAATATCAAGTTCTAATTAATAATGAAGGATTTCCAACAAAAAGTGTTTTCTGTTGAACCCATCAAATAATAGATAACAATATAAAGTATAGCTTTAACAAATCAAATTCATTTTCAGAAAATATATGTAAATATAATAAATGTAATCGAAACATAAAACAAAATATTATCTGAAGCATTTTTAGTTGAAGCTAAAGAAGTATATTACTTATATAGTAGAAACACATTTTTTAAGTTAACTATTTTTTGCCAAACCAGAGAGGAAAAAAATTACATTTGATACCATACTACTGAATCTTAGTTTACAAACTTTTCTTCTAAGAAAATACAAACAATGTGGAAGAGACACAAAGCAAAACAAAAAAAGATTCCAGACAATAATGATGAGAGAGACAGAAATAACATATTCCAAATAAAAAAGTTAAAAGGGCCAAATTCATGTAATCACCATTTAGGTATGTACCAAACTAAATGCAATAAAGAAAAAGGTGTAATCAATGTGTGAAGCTCTTTGCTCATTTTGAGATGACTAAACAGGAGAAAGTATGCCTATTTGTGTTTATTTTCTAGACTCAGTAGGAGAGACTATAATTACTTATTGATGTCTTTCAATACTAACAGGAATACAAATAGAAATTGCTACAATGACTCATGAGATAAATATGAACTTGTAATATTTTGTCATAATTTTATTTTCAAAGGCAGTGCAATTCAAAAAGAAAATATTGTTCTTGATTATATTGAATATTTTAATTATTCTTTCAATATCTAATAACTGTGAAAAACACTTTTCAGATTATATATGAAAACAGTCATATACTAGCTGTTGACAAGAAATTAGTGGTCGTTTATATGAACATTTTTCAAAGTGCCTGATATACAATGATAAAAAGTAAATTGCTTAAAAATACAAGATATTTAGTACTGTGTGTCAAAAGGCTTTACAATGGTCCTAATTTTGAACCTGAAATTTGACTCCCCAGGATCTTTCCAATGTGCAAAGATACATACATACAAGTATATTCACTGCATGGAAAAGAAACTCTGTCTAACAACAGGGGATTATTTAACTGCATTTATGATATATCTACAGAACACTATGCATCTCTGAAAAATAATGAGTATGGTGTGCATGCGCCTTCACATATATAAATTATATAAAGATACTGATATTAGTAATTGTAAAACATTAAATGGTAGATATAGTACAACAGTTTATAAATCATAATTTAAAAAAATTATATTCATAAAAATATATGCATGTAACCTACACAAAAGACAAAGAAATGGAATGAAAAAGATTTAAGATTTATACATCAGAGGGTTAGCATTT
This sequence comes from Pteropus vampyrus, assembly GCF_000151845.1. Classification (NCBI taxonomy): domain Eukaryota; kingdom Metazoa; phylum Chordata; class Mammalia; order Chiroptera; family Pteropodidae; genus Pteropus; species Pteropus vampyrus. The sequence continues at coordinate 1,952,083 of NW_011889003.1, read as the reverse complement.
ATCATTGGTTACTGGAAGTAAGTATAGTGCTATTGTTTTTTTACTTGGGTTAAGATAGAGTTTATAAAATGTCCACAATGACTATACATTATTCAGAAGAAAAATGTTATTTAAGAAAAACACAAAATATGATATTTATATGAAATAGGGCAAATTATCCAGTTTAAAAACCTTAAATTTTTGTTATGATTTGATAGAAATGCTTTGGAAATAAATGCTAAATAATTTTTAAAATAAAATCATTTATTAGTTTATTTTAGGGACATATATTTACTTGTAAATAAAAGCATTTTGGTGTATTAATTGAAAATGGTATTTAATAAAAAATACTTCCAAATGGGAAAAAAGTACAGCTCTTTCCCATTTTTATGAATATTAATATAAAAGTCATTTGATATTTTCCATATTAGTTTTTTCAGATGTGGAAGTTAAGAAACTATGCAACAACATTTTTTAAAGTTACTTTAAAATGATTTCTTAACAATAACTTGCCTATAATGAATTTTTTATATTTTATATTAAATTATATATTAGAAGTTCATAAAAAGTTCACTTTGTTAGCTAAATTTTTTTGCTAAAAATAGATGTACTGTAGAGAATATTATATATTAGAAGTTCATAAAAAGTTCACTTTGTTAGCTAAATTTTTTTGCCAAAAATAGATGTACTGTAGAGAATAGTAGATATTGAAACAAGTTAAATTGAGAAAAAGTATATAAATAAGTATTGTGAAAAATATTATAAATCATGTACCAAATTATTTGTATATTAGTACTGGAGCAAACAGAAGCATTTTCTTTTAAAGTGTAAACGAACTTAACTGTGCAAATCAGATACACAAGTTCTGAGGAATACCTATTTTCAAATTAATTTTGAGGATTTTTCTACTGTTGTCAGTAGTAACTGACACATTTAGAATGAAAGAAAATATAATTTGGTTTTGTTTGTTTATAAAATAATCTTTCTTTGGTCCCAGGAATGTAGGAAAACTAAACTTCATATGTGAAGCCTAAGTGAAACATGAAATTTAATGAAACATAAAAGCTCTAGAAACGTACAAAAGTGTTATACTACCTTGAGGCTCACAATTATGAGCTAGATTCTTTTGAATTACATTCTAAACCTTAAAGGTCATCTGTTACTCTTTGTACCTGTTTCCTGTTTCTCTACAAATTCTCTGTCGTATTCTCTAAATAATACTTTTAAGGAGATGCTGTAGACGAATTTCATAGACTACTTTCACTATAGCCAAAAGAAACATATTCAAACTGCTTTAGAACATAAGTTATTAGGAGTGTTCTAGTGATCTAAGGAAATAGAGTATGACGGGTTTTCATATCTAAATTCAGTGTACACACTTACTGAAATTTTGTCATTCAGAGGACTTAGATTTTATCACAATTTTAGGTTTCAACATTTAAAATCAGGATATACTTCGTCTTTTGGGGGAGATCTACATTTTGTGCATGGAGAATGCAGTGAAGGAACCAATCACAGAGCTGATGGGGCTTTGGAACTGCCCAAATTTAGGGTGATGGGTGTATTTATGATAGATAGGATTGAAGAAAATCTTAAAAACAGCACTAGTTTAAAAGATGAGACAGGACTTGGGTTTGAGTCTTGATTCACAAGCCCTGCAACTGTAAGCACTTCATTTTACCTTTCTGGACAGAAAAATTCGTCATCTGTAAAGTGAATAGTTTTGGACCAGATACTCTTTATGATACATTGTGCTATAAAATCTCTGGTAGGTTAATTTTGAAGGCAAATGATGGTTAAGTGATTGTTCTTTTATACTGTCATACCTAATTCATTAATATAGATAATGTAAAGTGTTCTAGAAATTCTTACTGTTTGCCCTGGTACTGCATTCATTAAAATTTCCTTTACAAAATGTGTGTGTGTGTGTGTCTGTACACAGAGGCAGGGAGTGGAGTAAGATGAAGGAAGAAGGGAGGGATGAAGAATGACAGGAGGGAGAGAGGGATGGACAGAGTGACAGGGGGAGAAAACATGTACACCTGGTAGAGACAGAGGGATAGACACAGGCTGTATTGAAAAGTTCACTAAACCGGGAAATTTGCCCAGGGAAAAAGGATCTTTTAGACTAGCTGAAGAGTAATTGTTTTCCCTATATATATCCCCCCTACCCCCGCATCCCCAAACACAGTGTACAGTGATAGGCTCTGGAGAAAAGGTTAGAAACTTTCTAATAACTCAGTTGTTTTTAACTTGTTAGAATTCCTGTGTCTTTGGAAAAAAAGATGTATTTTAGAGGATAAACTAAATTTTTAAATGAAAGTCCCTCACAGAAGGAATACAATGGTTATTATTAAAATTGCTTCTAAGAAAAAGTACAAAAATCATTTATAAAAGATACAAATATGAGATTCATTGGGTTGATGAACTGTTCCCCATATGTGTTAAGCATTTTGGAATGTTTTATCTTTTTCCTGATGGCTAAAATCTACATTAAGACTAAGATAATCCAGAGAGTAGCACATATTATTACCCTGTGTATATGTCTTGTTCCCATCTTGTTATGTTTCGATATAACATAATTATCAAAGACCACTATATCTCACATCTGGAGCCTAATTAATGTAGCCGTAGGATATATTTCAACTACATCAACTATTACACACATCACAAGATTGCATGGAAGGTTTGAAAGGATCATAATAAAGAAATTTAAATAAATCTTTACATTCATGTTCATTTAGAAATAGAAATTTAAATATACTTAGAAATGTTGACAATGTTGAAAACCAAAAAAATTTTTAAAAAATCCATCATATAAAAACTGAGATACAACCTACACTGGAAAAGAGACTCATAAAATTTTTCTTATGTATATTAGAAAGTTACATAGAGAATACTCCTTGTGCTACCTAAGTTTGCCTTATGTAGCAATAGTGTGACTAAAAGGAAAGTACGTTTTAATTTTTATTAATTAATTTTATCCATGTTGGCTAAATATATATTTTACACAATGATACTAAAATTTCCCATTAAATTAAGATCACCATTAAGTTGGAGGTAATTATTTACAATGAGAAAAGAAAATACTTAGATGCTTGAATATCAAACTGTACTTCTCTAAAGATGCTAAGGATGATGATTATTGGCCAAGGGTGCAAGGTCTACAGAGTAACTAATGTCATATAGTATAACACTTCCTCAGAATTCAAAGAATGAATCGTGAAACATATATATATAATGCTGAGAAGGAAGAGGGATAAAAATTAGATAGGATGATTCTCAGAAAGGAGGATGAAGATTAGATAAAGAGACATTAGGAAGACTAGCCTAAGCTGGAGACTGGACTGAACTTCTTTAAATCTTCCACATACCCACGTGGCAATACTAGTTACACAGAAGATCTTAAATAAAACTGCAAACTAGATTGAGTTGTTCTCCACTGACATTAAATTTCCCTTTCTGAACTCTTCATTTCCTGCTTTCCTCTTCCCAGACCTCCAGTATTGCCCTTTTGTTATTTTTTCCTAACCAGCTCCTATCTTTCCTGTAAAGTTAAGACTCACATTTCTGTCTCCTAGCCATACCCAGATAGATAATCCACCAACACCTAAACTCAGCTTGTCCAAAACAAGTTAGGATGACTTCTCATATATGTTCTTCATCCTTTAGTTATTAACAACAAATATTCAGAATATCCAGAATCTATTTCCTTGTTAACTGTCTTAGCTATTCTTGGAACTGTCAACCCTAAATCTTTTTCTTGATATTTCTTGGTTATCTGACCACTGCTTTAGACTCAAAACTTTAGTCCTTTATTTTCTAGCTCATCCACTGTAGCCTTCCCTCTGTGTTCTGAAGCTGTAGGCCAACTCCACCTATTACCATGCCCCTCTGGAACTTTATTTTAGGAAGGGGCTTGGCTCTTAATTGCTTGGGAGGTGTTAGATTAAGTAAAATTTTTTATTAGTATATATTTAGTACTATTTGGGTAATATGTAAAAACAATTCATTTTAATTTTGTATATTTTCAATAATTCTTGAAGTTAGACTCACTGAGGTTAATTTACATGAATTAAAATTCACACTATTTAGATGTAAAGTTTTACAACATCTGACAAACGTATGTAGTCATGTAACCTCGCCACGATCAAGATACTGAGTATTTCGTCACCCTGTAAATCTCCCGGGTGCTGCTTTGTTGTCAGTCTTCTCCCTGACGGCCCAGGTAACCACAGATCAGATTTCTGTCTAGCTTTTTATTTTCCTTCAATAATGTTCTTAGAGTCAAATTTTATTTGATTGAGGCATAGAAAATGAAAATAAAGCTTTAAAAAGTACACAGTTAAAATGCTATGTTCTAGAACTTAATACTAAAGTTCCTGCACAATTAAGTTCTTAATAATAATACTTTGTACATGCTAGGAATTGTGCTAAGAGCTTTACATGTGTTATGTCACTTAATCAGTATAACTGTAGGCAATAGGACTTATTATATTCTCATTATTATTTATTAGAAAATTTGTCCAGTGTCATATAACTGGTAGGTGGCTGAGATTGGTCTGTCCTCCAAAATTTATACTTTGAAATATTCGTAAAGTGACCTCTTCTCTCTTCCCTCCTTTCCTTCCTTCCTCCCTGCCCCCACCCCCGCCCCCACCACACTCAACTCTTTTAATTCTTTTCTTTTTCTAACGTCCTCCCTTTTAACAGTCCTCCCTTTTTCTTTTCTAGGTGCATCTCCTCTTTGGCCAATTTTATTTATTTATTTTTTTGGTAATGCTTCTATTTATTTCCCTATGAGGCCAACCTAAGATTATAATAGTCATTTTTATTCTTTAATCTTCTTTTTTAGATATTTAATCTTCTTTTTGGAGATTCCTTCTGACTCGCATTCCTTTATTCTGAACTGACGTATCAACCTCCTTCACATTCTGCATAAGCCTATATTCAATAAATGTATTCTCCCCATTAGTTATGTCATATAATGAATTAATCCAATTACTTTTACTTTTTATTGTTTTGCTTTCCAATAAACTTTGCCCTTCCCTCTGTTAGTTCCCTTCCTCATCCTTACCCTCAAATCCCATACCCCACACTGTCAAGCCTTCATACAAGCTGATAAAAAGGAACTAGCGGTTGTCAAGTAACTTCCTTCTCCATAGTTAAATTATAACCTAATTTAAATTCCTTAGAAATTATCTCCAATGTAGCATTATTCATGCCAACTTACCCTTTCTCATGTGAAACCCATATATCTTTCATTCCAATCTGTTTATATTACAATGTTTTCTTTATAGATATAAAAGCTTTAAATGAGAAAAGAGGAAGTGATATGAAAACAATTTATTTTTACCATGTTCTAATGAATACTAAGTACTATGTACATGTTACTACTCACTAAAATAACTTGATTAATTTGACTTTTAACATATGTACCCTTTCCTTTCAAATCGAATGATTTAAAAATATACATTTTTATAATAACTGTTATCCAGAGCTACACTTTATTCATTTGTCTCTCTGTAAACCTCAAATGTTTAAAACTCTCTCATCTGTCACCAATACATAAACACCTTTTCAGAGAAAATTTTATAATAAAAATTCTCCTCTTCTGAACTTTTATGTCCTTACTTTATCTGTTTATTATTCGTAATTACATATGACTTCTTTGCATAGATAGTTTCTTCTTATTCTTCTAATTCAGTTTAAATATCACCTCATCGGACAAAACTTTCTAGGTTATTCTATTTAACATAACTCCTTCCCTGCCCCAGTCATACTACGTTATATAAGGATTTTTGATAATATTTATAACTAAATTTATCTTGTATAGTGACTATTCCTTT
>NW_011889003.1:1933140-1946205 GCF_000151845.1 Pteropus vampyrus | reverse complement strand
TTTTTATAATAACTGTTATCCAGAGCTACACTTTATTCATTTGTCTCTCTGTAAACCTCAAATGTTTAAAACTCTCTCATCTGTCACCAATACATAAACGCCTTTTCAGAGAAAATTTTATAATAAAGATTCTCCTCTTCTGAACTTTAATGTCCTTACTTTATCTGTTTATTATTCGGAATTACATATGACTTCTTTGCATAGATAGTTTCTTCTTATTCTTCTAGTTTAGTTTGAATATCACCTCATCGGACAAAACTTTCTAGGTTATTCTATTTAACATAACTCCTTCCCTGCCCCAGTCATACTACGTTATATAAGGATTTTTGATAATATTTATAACTAAATTTATCTTGTATAGTGACTATTCCTTTTCCCAAGATTGTAATTTTTATGATGAGAAAGACCTTGTCTGTCTTTGTCACTGTTATGTCCCCAGTACCTAGTATAAAGCCTGGCATATTAAAAATATTTAGTAGATATTTGTCTAACAAATGAATTTTAGGCCATAAAATACCTTTATGTCACTGGAATAAGAATTTCAGGAATAACCTCCCCTTTATACAAGCCAATCATGTTATATAATAGTTTAATATGCCATAATAATACCTAGAGAATAATTCGAGTCTAGCATAGTCAAATGTAGGTTATTTGGGTATTTTACAAAGACATTTTAATAGTGTCTACTTTGGATTTTTATCCTTATCTTAATAAAGACTCATTTTCATTATTAACATATTAGATCTAGAATTTAACTATATTTCTGAGCACAATATATACATTTTGGTGTTAGAAAAATCTTGAAGGAATTTGAATAGTTTGAATAATTTATGATATATATTAAAACTATCCTTTGGCCACCTGCCAAAAGGATACTAATGAAAAATTTCCCTAAATCTTTAAAACAACTCTTCAGTCCTATGTGAAAGAAGATATAACTGTTTTTTGGTTTTCTTTTGGGGGGGGCATTTATTTTTTTACTCATGAAGTAACTTTTTAAAAAAAATTTAGCTGGTCATTTGTTTTTATTCTGTATATTGAAAGTGTGCACGTACACACACACACACACACACACACACACACACACACAATCTACTGTTTTACCAATGAGTAAACTGGAACTTGGAAAGATTAAAGTATCTAAAATCACATTGGCCTTCGAATCTCATACTTTACTGCTATATCAACATGCTTATAGGGTCATAGAGAATAAAACATTACTTGTATTACTGTTCTTCAAAGGAAGCATGATTATTTGTTTTTTTAAAAGTATCTAGAATTAAGTAGTTTATCTTGTTTCTGGTGCTACCAATGAATAACTAAACTGTCAATAAGTATAGTCTAAAGCCCAGCTCTACTTTTAAAATTGTTTTTTCTCCCTATTTTTAAATAATCCTAGAGATGGGTATGTTATCTAAATTCCTTAACAGTTCATTGTTTAGATTATTGATATACTAATTTAAATTTAAAACCCTATTGTAAAACTCATGATTTTGCTAAAAACAAGCATAAAGCATAAGTTAAGAGCTAAAAAGGTATATCTGTCTGATAAAATAATCTTTTTGTATAATTTGTTTTAGTAGTAATAATAAGAGCTACTAGTTTTTTATTTTCTAGTATGGACAAAACTCTATTACAACTTCTTTACAGATATTATTACTTTCAAATTTTTTCAAAACAAAAAATATAGAAATAATTATTTCTGATTTCTATGTCAAAATTAGTCAGTGAAACTGCTGCATATATATCATAAGTTATTTAGCCTCCCCCTTCTTTAACATTCATGGTAGCATCTTTTTCACTGCTACAAACAATGCTTTAGTGAAACTCTTGTACATACATTTGTATCTGAATCTCTATTTTCACCCTGTCAAAACTATGAATGTTTTTAAGACTCTTGATTAATGCTGAAAATTTGCTTTTTAGAAAAATTATACTAAATTATGCTGCCACTTTTTATTTAACACACTCTCAGCAGCTTTACAATGTGTTTTAAATAGATAAAACATAGTACCACATTTTAGAAAAAGTCACTTATTTGGTTATGATTGAAATAAATTTTATTCACTATTAAATTTCTTATTTAGTAAAACATCTGTTCATGTGTTTTGTCCATTTTTCTATTAGAGTTTTGTAGAGTATATATTTTATTTGTCAAAGTAATCCAGGTATTAAGACTCTGAATCCTCTTGTCTGAGTTGCTGTAAATATGTTTACCAATTTGTTGTGTGCCTTATAATTTGTTTATGCCAATTTTGATATTCTAAAGTTTATACTTGCTACATTGTAGTTAAGTCTCTTTAAATTTTTTTCATTGCTTTTATTCTTATTCATTGCTTTTATTCCAAAAAAGGCTTTCCTTTTTTGGAGAAAAGCTCTTTCACGCTTTCTTTAAAACTTAATTTACCCCTTAATCTAACTGAAATTTATTTTGTTCAATAGGAAGTGTTAAGCAAGCAGCCAAAAGTCACATTCCCAGTATGTGGCAGCATCTGGATTAGAATTCAAACCTACCTAATTTCAAAGTTCTTGCTGTTTCTACACAACTCTGTCGCCTCAGAAATGATGAAGCTCAACATTACAGGTGCAGCAGTCCTGATGCATGGGTTCGTATGACAGCTGTCTCCTAAACTGGTCACCACGAACTAGTCAGAAGGTATTTGTAATACATATAACAAAAATAATTAATTCTATATTATAGAAAGATCACAAATCAAAATGTATGGGCTTCAATACAGCTGATCCAAAATAAAGGATTTTTTCATGTATTTTATAAAATAATATCTTCACTTATATAGTGCTAACTAGGCCCCAGACTCTGTTTTTAGGTGCTTTACACATTATATATTAACTAATTAAGTCCTTACAATAATCCTTTGAGGTAGTAATATTATTATCCCCGTTTTACAGATGAGGAATCTGAGGCACAGTGGTGGGACCAATCAGTTTCAGAGTCTGTGCTCTAACAGTGCTTCTCAGACCAACATTGCTTACAGGAATAAATATTTTTCCCATTAGTTGATTATGATTTGCAAGAGCTAAAATCAATCTTAATCTTTTCTATTGTGGATTCTGAAAACTGATTCCTTTTATTTAAATCTTAAACACCCTCAGTATCACCACAGAATGTTCGTTTCATCTCATAGCTTGAATGAAAAGTTGACCCTTCACAAGAATATTAGCTTCCTCAGAAACATTTTCAGGGGAAACCACTCAAAACACTATTCCTTAAATACTACAGAAGCCTGAAAGTGGTATTAGCATTCTTCTAGGTCTGCATTGATGCTTCCACATGTTTACTTTTCTAAATTCATGTAAAATCTACTCTTTTATGTCCATACGATTATGCTTCCTTGCTGTTGTCTACTTCCCAAGCAATTTTCTTCATCCATTTTCTATCAACCTTATTAGGCCTTCAGTGATTTTAACGCCTACTTAAAAATTCTGGCATGAAAGAGTTTTGCTTTCCTTGCCTTCTTGAATACTACTCTATCTCGGAAACCCACTCCCAGGGCCAAACCCTGAACCTTTACAATCCTTGGAATTGTCTAACATCTGAAAATTCTAAACATCATTAAATCATTAATCTTTGAAAATAACCTTCTCCATTTGCTTCCATTAACCTTTAATATCTCCAAAAATTTCGGTTCTTCCATTGAAACCCTTCTTTCTCACTTCATGAAAATCTGAATCTAAACATGATTTAACAAGACAACATAATTTAACACAACAAGTTTCTTCCCTAAACTGTCTTGGGCATCTCTTCAACCACTTTCCTTGCCAGCCACACTCAACATCCTCATCCTCTATTTCTTAATACCATAACCGCCCACAAACTTCCAGTTTTATATCCTAAGGGTTACATCTGAAGTGTGCTAATGAGCCAATTATACAATCCTAGAGAACCAATGCCATGGCAAGTATAAGTTCTTCATTTAAACTGTCACCATTGTACTCATCTCCCATGGCAGCCACTCTTAATTTTTATAATTTCCCCAAAGCATCAGGAAGCCTGTTCTACATTCATCTTCATTTTTTTTTTCTGTCTTTTAGATCTCTTTACCTTCTCTTCAAAGTGGCTTCCACCTTCCACAACTTCACTGAAACCAATCAGGCAACGATCATTATTGATTAGTTTTATCATTTAACAACGTAATGTATCTTTCGCTGGAAATTTTCTCCAGAAAAATTTTCAGTATACCCTCCTCGAAACATTTTCCCTTTTCAAATTCTGCTTTTTTTTCTGGATATCTTATTGTCCTTGAATAGTTCTTTTCAACATAGTTTTCTGACTCTTGTTCTTTCATCCAGTCCTTAAATGTAAATAAATGTTGATGATCCAAGAATTCTGATTCTTGGCACTATTGGCAATTCCATTCATTCTTATGGAATTAGTTAAATGCTGATACTCTATGTTTCTAAGAAGTTCAGACTTCTTTCCTGAGTTCCTGGTCCACATATCACCTCTATTACATATTTATACCTGAATTTCCCAAAGAAATCTTAAACTCAACTCATCCCAAAACTGAACTTATTTTTCCCCTAAAAGTTGTTCAACATATATTCCCTATCTTGATAAAGCATATCACCATCTATTTGCACATTTCAGTCACCTGAGATTATCTTATTCTTCTTTATCCTGCATCTTTAAATATCTTCTCATGTACCAATTGTCTCTACTGATACCTTAATTCAGCCCTTATCAACTCTTAACTGATTGGTGCAATATCTTCATAAATGATCTTTCTGCTTATATTGTTCCAGTACATTTTTTACATAGCTTCTAAAGTAATATTTCCAGAAATATATATCAGATCTTGTTCCCCGCTTACAAGCCACAATAACTTATACTATGCTCAGAAACCTTCCCCTGCCTACTTTTACCTAAATTTGTTTAAAGCATTTTGTCTATATCATTTCATCTTCCTGAAATGCTCCCTACACATAAGGCCTCTTTCTAGCTTTTAACATTCAGCTCAAGGGTCACCTCTTCTATGAAGTCATTCTTAAAGTAATATCTACCCTTTTTAGGTGGAAATGATCACAGCACCCTTTGTGATTCCACTGTGTTCTCCCCCCGTACACACATAAATACATATATATATATTTCTTATAGTACCTGTAATATTATTGTGTTTACTTGTTAGACACAACCTAGAAAAAGCCCACAAGGATAAGGGGCTATTTTGTGTGTCCTATTATTTCCAGCACTTAGAACAGTACCACATAGCATGTGCTTAATAAATGAGTATTGAATGAATGTTCAAGTTTTAGTTTGTTACTTCTTCTATGAAGCCTTTTCTGGCCATCTAGTTAAAAAAATTTTTTATTTAACTTTATAGCTTTGTAAAACATATTGGTAGAGTCATCCATATTGGCATATAAACATATTACACGCATTTTAACTTCTAGTGATATTGATAACTTGCTTAGGGAATGTATTAGGTCTTTAGTATTTTCCACAGCCCAGTACATTGCTGAACTCATGACAGAAATAAAGTACTTTTTGGGTTATGTAAAAAAAAAAGTTGAAGACAAGTTTTAAGTCTAAAATAATAAAGAACAAATCGTAATTAACTTAATATAATCTAGGCAGAAAGGAGGGGGTTTGGGGGACTTGGGAGAATGGAGTGAAGGGTTCATAAGTACAAATTAGTAGTTGATAGTTGGTCACAGGGATGGGGAGCATGGCAGAGGGAATGTAATTAGCACTGCTATATGATGGCTAGGTGGAGGGCCAAGGGAGGGAGGGAGCAAATGGGGGGATCGTTTTATGAACTATATAGATGTCTAACCAATGTACTGTATACTTGAAACTAATTTAAATAAATAAATTAAAAAATAATGTAGCTGATCTGGAGTTAATTAGTTATGAAAAAAATAAATATACATATTACACAAAAGTAATCATTTTATTTTTATCCATCTAACTGCAGCAGTTGCTGTTAAAAGTTGAACATACAAATACCTAAAATGAAAATGCCTGCAAGATTTAACATTTTGTTATATTAGAGGAGAATGAAAAATTACGAATTAAATAAAAATAGTAAAAAAATTCTAAGACAAGTTAGATAAATGAAAAAAAAAAATAACAAAGAAAAGCAGTAGAAGAGACAGACCTGCATGTCTTCTCCTTGTGGAGTCCACTTCTTCTGTGATCACATCATGTAATGGACAGACATAGACAAAGGAGATGGGTGTGAGTGGATGTACTCAAAAGGTAAAAAGTGACACTGAAGGAAAGGACCGCAAATCATTATGAGAAAGAATCCTGTACATAGTGGTAGGGAAGATATAATCAAAACACACCACTTTAGAAAAAAAAAAAAAATAGAAGAGCTGATGGTGAATTGGTTAAGCTACTATGGGTTAGCAGAATCAGAAAAACAAAGTTAGTATAGAAAAAAAGAGGATTTGAAAGTTTCCAATTATTCGTAGACAGACAATCCTGAACGCTAATGCTAAAGAAAGATACCATTAGTACAAACGATATTTCTTGTATTACCATATTGTTCAAGACATTACTGAGTCCATTTAACATCTGTTAAATGCTTCTAGGACTTTTAGTTATCATCTAAAGAAAAACTTTAATTAAAACATTTCAAAAAGCAATACAAATAGTTTCAACAGATTTCTATGCCTTTTAAGTTTCCCAAACTGATCAGTGCACACATGAAAATAAAGTATGGCCATTAGGCCAATAGGTCATTAAATTACTTCAGTATAACAAAATATTACCATAAAAATAGTATGGAGAGTAACAAATATAATAAAATTCATTACAAGAGAAATAGCTGAAATATATGGCTTTGAATACTAAAATATCAAATTAACCTTCAATTTAGGCGAATTTTCTTTGATTGTATTCCCTTATAATGCCTATGTATTAAGAAAGTTTTTATACATGCCACATAACAGATCACTGATGTTTCTACTCAAATTTGCCCATCCAAATCCAACATCTGCTATAATAGATATGGCACACATTTTGGAAATACTTCTTTCCCCATTGCCAGTAGAGAATTCAAAAGACATGTTATATACAGGCATTAAAAGCAGGAAATAGCTGCTAAACTCAGCATTCAAAGAAAAAAATTTCTTCCAAAGATATTAGTGAGTTAGTATTAGTGTGATATACACAGATAAATAATATAACACAAAACCGAGAACTACTATTTTAATTATCTACTTAGCTTTGAATCAAGTACCAAAAAATTCTTAAATAAAAAGACCATACTCACTTCTGCTATAGTTGTATCATGGTTTTTGAATAATTTATAGAAAACCATATTATATCAAACTACACTTGGAATATTGATATACTGAAATTATAACTCTTGAGAGCATTCTTTCCTATAACAAATTTCTCTCTTTTCTTAATAGTGAGAAAATAAAAACTTTCCACTGGGAAAAACGTGCTAAGATAACCAAAATTTTTCATTAGAAAAAAAGAGAAGTCTTAGTATGAATTATAGAGAACTAGAAAAGGTATGAGACATTTTGAAACCTAACAAAATCATTTTGATTATTATTCAAGCATATCTTTGACCTATTCAAAATTAGACACTATTTTTTATCATAATTATATTATGAACCAGACTCTGCTAATAGGATTGACCACGAGAAAAGTACTATCCTCCTGAAATATACTCCTGAAATACATTTGCCATATTTTCTTTTATATCCCCAGTTCACCCATTTTTTCAAAAAGACAGAAAAATCAGAGTATAATAGCATGTTAGCTGAATTGTATCATATCTTGCATTATTTACTCTATGTAAAATTTCCCCACAGACATATTTATCATACTACTAAAAGTTTCCTTGCATGTTAGAATGAAATTGATATAAATTGGATAAAATAACTGCTTAAGTATATTCCATCTCTAAGAAAACATTTTCCTTTTTTTCAGAAAACATGAAAACAACAAATAAATGAAGCTTTTATTCTCTTATTATTTTTCTGTATCTTGGATTATTTTATAATAGCATTACGGCAATGTTCTTCAAGTTATATGGATTCAAAACATTCAAAATTCTTCTTAACTCATACCTTAATTTATTATAGAGAATTACTGAGACACATTGAGTTCAAGCGACTTACCCAAGGTCACACAACAAGTTTAGTGGCAGAACCAGAAATAGAACAGAGGTCTCCTAATCACCAGGTCTATTTTCTTTTTACTAGATGCTATATAACCCAATAAAAACATGAAAAATAAAAGGTCAAATAAGAAAAAAAATCTCATGGTGACACCTGAACTGGACATTTTGTTATATAGTATTTAACCAGAATGTTTTTTAAAAAGGGTACATACTACGACAATACAAGTTAATTCACCAACGCTTTAACTCTTGTGAGGAATATGGTAATACTTATCTTAGCACCAATAATTTAATATTTTTAAAGAATATTATACAAAATTTATATGACATAAAAAGATAAAAATAAAAAAATTTTGGCAATGATTTCATTAACTGAAAGTGTCATTAAATCATTTTTCTATCATTTATGTGAATATGATCCATTAATAAATAGATCACAATTAATTATATAAAAATCATTTAACTTTAATCCAGCAGAAAGAATTTTCATTTAAGTCATAAAATCTCAATACATAACTTACGATTTTACCAAATATATTTAAAAATTTTTTTGGCTTTGTCTTCCTGTGGTTACAATTTTTAATATATACTATTTATATTAAAACAGCCTTATTTTGAAAAAATAACATAGTCAACTATATCATTTGAACAGCCATGTCTTATTTAAATGGTAATAAACTATAAATACCTATTTCACATATATTATTGTAATGAATCGCAGACTTCAGTGCACCTTAAGGAAGCTAAGAGTACTCCCTGAACTCGTCCTACCTCCCTGTTTCTTTTAATTATTATTTTGCTACTTTCCCACAGTCAAACACTCTGCAGTGCTGTTATTGGCAGTTCTAATAAGAATTCTTTCTAACAGTTCATTTAACCAATAATCAGAATGATTAAGGATAGTGAAAGTCTACCCTCACTTAGGTATCCATAACTGTCACAATTATGGCTGAATCTTAGAATTATAAACAGTTTAGAAAGAGAATGTATAGTATTTTTTTTTTTGGTTCATTCCATCCTATGAACAAAAGAGAAAATATTTTCATATATTATACTGAAATAAATGACATAAAATATAATGAATAACTCATAAACACCATTTTATCACTTACAGTAAATTATTTTTGAACAAATATTTTTAAACTCAAGGTATCATCAAGGTGCAAATTATAAAAAAAATGGGATTTTAATCAAGCAAAAATAGTATAATAGATATATGTTTGTATCGATCTTTAAAATAAAAAAGATACTGTATATAAAATAATCATTTTCATGAAGTTATTTGGTAAAAGTAAGTTCATGAGGATCAGTATAATGTCAGATTTTATGTAAAATTTTGTGTAAACTCAAAACTTCCCCCTTGCTAATATAATGTCTTAATTATTATATTCCAACTGAACATATCTCAAGTACAAACAAATATAATAATCTATAATCAGCTTAATTAAAAAAGGCATATATATGGGGCCTGTTTGTCCAAGAGTGTATGATATCTATTTGAAACTTTGTTGATTGGCTAATGTTCTCATTTACCAACATTTACAAGAGACATAATATTGTCCTACTGTCAGATTTAATTGCAGTTGAATAAACATATGTTCTATAGGAGCAAGCATTTATTTAAAAGATTTCTGACAATGAAAGAGAAGCCTCAAGATGTTAACTGTATATTAGAACTTCCACATAACTAAAAGCTGATCACATTATGAAGTCATAGGAGTCTTAGAATGTTTACTTTGGGGACAGGAGCGATATCTTTCAAAATGAAGCCTTAGCATGAACTTTTTAGCAAGGCTGTCTCAATGATACAAAGATCAGGATAGACCTACAACATAAAAATAAAATGTTTACCAAGTTTTCTGACTTCAAACTAAAACTTCTCCACTGTGACAAAAATCTGTTGAAAATACCTCAATTCAAATGGTTTGAATTTTTTAGACTAATTATTACTTTCCATAATCTTGTCAAAAAACACAAAATTATTGAACACTTACAATAAATTCTACTAAATAAGGTGCAATCTTTTAAAATATTTCACTATTTTTAAAAGTTCACTAAAATAATGTTTATCTTTTAAATGTCTTCTTTCCTATTCCCAGCTGTGTTGCATTTTTTTCTGATTCTATCCTTGAAGTCTGATATATAATGCAATTTTAAATGCAAAAAAATATATACTTAAGAGTATGTATTGAGTGAGTTTAAAATAACTGATTTTCAAATGATAGCACACATTTCTCATTAAAAAGAAAGTCGCTGAAGTACAGTCTTGGCCTTATAAACTTATCTGTATGGTCAAAGGAAACAGAACCAACTTTAAGCAAGCAATTAAATGCATGAATCATGAATTTCACTTTATGTACATGAAAACATGCTTGTTAACAAAGAATGCTGTATTCATGTCTGAGGGTGTCAGTAGTATTAAATTGTAACATTCCATCAGTAGATTTGTGTTGTGTACAATATTTACTTTGTTTTATATCACTTTTTTCTATCAAAAATAAAAATTCATTCTTCAACAATCCATAAATAATTAGAAATTGCCAACCTGCTAATAATGACCAGGAACAACCTCAATTCTTTTCAAACTAGATGGATTAGATTAAAATCTAATTAGAAAACTAACTTAGAATATTGAGTTAGACTGAAATAACAGTTTCTATTTTAAGATATATCAAAGTAGTCAAGAATCAAAAGTACATTAAATGAAAATACTCAAGAAAAAAATTTAAAGTATAAAATTCACTACCAAAATACATTTTCAAATATTTATTTTTTCCTTAATATAAATTTCATAAAGCATAATTTCAAAGATAAAACTAAAAAAAATCTCTACTTTCACTATAGTTACAGATCCATAAAGAATACCACACGTAAATGCTCATGTTGGAAAAACCTAAAGGTTAATATATTAACTAAATCATGGTAAAAAAAAAAAAAAATAGAGGCTTATCCACAAAAGATGTTGTAGTAAGTAGTGAAACGTAACTGGTTACTTTGAATATTTTCAATTTTCAAAATACCAATCATATAGTATTGCAAAAAAACATTTCGTTGCCCTCAGTTTTCCAGAAAAGCATATTTTCCAGTTAAGATACAGCAAGGTAAGTAGCACTGTCATGGTTTTAGGGTAATTACAGTATGGGTAGCTAAGTCAATTCAAGATATTCCTAGATATAACATAATTTACACTTAGAAAGTCACAAATCAAGGTGAATAATCTTTTCATAAATAGGATCAGTTAATTATCAAACATATTAGAAATCATTTAAATTATCTGTAAGTAGATTCCTAAGTGTTTAATTCCAAGAGTTTCTCATTTTAGAGGAACTGAGAAATATTATCAATTCTAAAACATTCATTCAATCTAATTGAAGGTAGTTTTCCCATCAGGCATTTTTGTGGGATGAGTTTAAGTAAAATATGAGATAAAATGTTATATACAAATATGATCTTTTCTGATATATTTCTAATTACTATAAGAAAAGATAAATTCACAAAGTGAAAATTACAATAAAGTTCAATAGATTAAAATTTGTTTTCAATGTTTACTAATTGATATTTAATCATTGAAATAAATGCATTATTCTAGAACACCGTATTCTAGTTTAGAACCAGATTGCTCAATGAAAAAAATAAACAACAGATTTTCCATGTTCATATATCCTTGAAGTGAATTAAGAATGTTTTGTTAACTTTATGGCCTAAACAAAATGTAAACCACATTCCACATGAAGAAGACATTTAGTGATTTACTCTAAACATTATCTGTAAAACCTGTGGTGTAAGAGCACTTGACTTTTAAATTAGTGTTATATTTTATGTTCACACCAAAGATATTAATATGATAAATATTATTTTTTCCAGGGATTGTCATCTGTACTGCTGTCAATGAAGTTAGAAATACTGGAAATAAATCACCTGTTTTACTGATAATCCTCTTAGGACAACCTAGTTCAGAAATATTAAGAGTTTTCTTTAAAAAAAACAAATACTAGTCCATAATACAGAAAGTGCAAATATATGTTATCTCATTTTCTAGTCTATAAATGCCATTTAGCTCTTCAGTTTTATACTCATATTTAAAATAAAAATTTCAAGTAATATTTTTTATTGTTAATACACATCCTAAAAATGGCAAAATTCCTAGTTATTGTTCTTGCATAGACTTTCATAAAAAAAAAAAAAACAACAAAAAAATAATCTATGCTATTGATACATAGCCAACTTTGCATCTTGGGATTGGGTTTAAGTACTTCCAAACTTTTTCTAATACCACAAGTTTACTACAATAATCCTCTAATGAAAAATCTTTGACAATTAATGAAGGACAATTGCTTAAGTTTTAGTGAATAAAAATTATGTGTTAAACACTGATGACAATTAATAGATTATTAACATCACATATGTATTTAAATATAAAATAAATGACTACAAACATGTCTCTGTAAAGCCCAAGCTCATAAACATGTTATCACAATGTAATTAGCCCCACCTGATTTTATCACTCCAAAGTTTCAGTTATTAAAAATACTCTCTCTATATCCTTCTTCTCTTTAAGAAAAAAACAAAAATGTTTATGGAAAACTAAAATCTAACACAGCATTCACTGCCTTAGCACATTGCATACTTACTCATGACAACTGGGGATTAAATAGCCAAGAATTTCTTAGTATATAGGAAAATGCACAATTGTCAATAGAAAAATCTATGAACATTTTAAACCATGACATTAAAGCACTCTAACTACATTAATTTTCCTCTATTGTACACATAATTTATATTCAACTAGAAGGCTTAAGCGATAATAAAAATATATGCTATATACAAAAATTTACAAATTAACATTATTTAAAAGCGATCTTTAAAATTTTGTGAGCTTGAAAAATACTTTTTAGCCAAACATTGCATTGTTTCATGATTTTAATATACAATGTGATTTATTTACATAGATACACATGGC
>NW_011889003.1:1929048-1932260 GCF_000151845.1 Pteropus vampyrus | reverse complement strand
CTTACTCATGACAACTGGGGATTAAATAGCCAAGAATTTCTTAGTATATAGGAAAATGCACAATTGTCAATAGAAAAATCTATGAACATTTTAAACCATGACATTAAAGCACTCTAACTACATTAATTTTCCTCTACTGTACACATAATTTATATTCAACTAGAAGGCTTAAGCGATAATAAAAATATATGCTATATACAAAAATTTACAAATTAACATTATTTAAAAGCGATCTTTAAAATTTTGTGAGCTTGAAAAATACTTTTTAGCCAAACATTGCATTGTTTCATGATTTTAATATACAATGTGATTTATTTACATAGATACACATGGCTAAACATATTCACGTAATCAGACATGAGGGTAAACAGAGACAAATAAATAAATAATAATTTATGCCCAAAGATAATCCACATCACACAATATAACAAAGATAGCTTATTATAGTAATAATAATTGTTATATAAATCAAAACAAAACTAATTTTACACATACTTTTCTACTTTTTAAAATCCCCTTAAATATACTAATATACTATTATTTTCCAAATAAATTGATTCTTAATCAAAGTTTTTTAAAATGTATTTTCTTTCAACTTTAAGAATATATTTAAATTTCAAATATAAAATCCACTTAATTAAATTTCAGTTTATAACTTGTACTAAAAAAGAATTCACAGATTAAGCCATTTGCACTATGGTACTTTTCCTTGCTCTTCAGATTTATATAATACAATACTTGTTTTCAAAGTACCCTATTCTCAATAGCACTACTATAATTATAATAACTTAATCATCCATATAATTACTTTTAAGTTATGCATTTTTGTCAAAATGTAAGCAAGCCTATGAAGGCAATTGCTGCATCTATCTTGTTCTATCCCGGTAACTCAGTGCCATCTATCCCAGTAACTCAGTGCCAACCACAATGCCTGGCATACAACAGGATAGCGACGTTTAAGTTACACAGTGATATATATTTTAAAGTGTAGGTATTAGAGATCTAACAGGAAATGAGTCATCACATAAAATACATTAACACTGTTCCTATGGACATACATCTATTTAAATGATATTATTATCAGAAACTCCATTTGCATTCTAAAATTTTAAATGAAATTTTCAATGTACTCTCATTCAATTACTGATTAAAAGTAGTACTGATTATTCAGTTGATTATCATCTTTGTATACTTTGTTTCTCTTGCTTTTACTCCTGGTTCAACTTTTTGTCTTCTACCTAGTTAATCATACCTCTCCAAAAAAGGGAAGAAAGAAGATAAAATTACTTCATTTCATTTCATTGGTAGAACTAATGGTTTGAAGAGGCTCTTCACTGAATTCATATATTAAACTATCATTCCTTGTTGTTATTGCTATTAATATTTTTAGCTTCAGAAGTTGTAAATAAATCATTACCAATATATGGTATAATACCTCAATAGCATTTGCAATGAAAAATAAAGAATGGCCTATGAACACAAATTTAAATAATATAGAGAACTTATTATAGTACTTTTTAGAGAAGCAAGAACCTCTTTGTTAAGGTACTTTAATTTGAGTCAAAACAACTAAATATAGAAATGACCATTTGTGCTTATATTAGTCCATTTTTTCCTAAAGAAATAATCTTAATAAAATAATTTGTTCTTTTTCACAAAATATGAAGAATTAGTTTTCTAAATAAATCTTGAAATAAAGTGTTCACACTCTAATGTAAATAGACTCTACACACTATAAAGTTCACACCAAAATGAGAAAAATGAGGTAAAACAGGCACACATGTATTTAAAAAGCATGAAAAGCAATGCTTATTGTCTCATGCTTTCAGTGGTTTTCCAAACCCTGACAAACCTGGCTCAGATTGGTGTTTCTTTTTCGGCAATGGTATGTCATCAATTATTGTACCATTCACCTTTTTCTGTTGGTCTTCCCATGTAACTTCTAGTACAAATAAAAAAAAATAATCAGAGCTTGTCAGAAACATCAGATAATGATCATAATGAGAACCTGAAAATACTTCAGGGATCTCTTTTGTTTTTGTTAAATTTCTCCCAAAATTCTCCCATAAAATTTCAGTAATATGTAGTTAATGTTTTAAATATAGAAATGTGACATCTGAATTTTTAAAAATACATTTCAAAAATCCAAAGCACTATGATTCACTGCCAGTAAATTTCAAAATTTATTTTCAATAAAATGAATGTGGCCAAGGTATGATAAAAATGGTAATTAAAATGGTTTAACAAATGTTTTTTTCTGAGTTAACATTAAATAATATTAATTTGATTTAGAAATAAATATTTTGCTAAGCATAGTTTTTGTGGTGAAATTATTATATGAAATTAAAACAGATTTTTTATACATGTCAAGAGAATATCCATAACTAGATTTTAATATGATACAAAAAATGGCTATTTATTTTACTACCATATTTAGTATTTTCATTAAATGAAAGAAAAATTTATGTGCTATGGGGTATGATTTCAATAAAAATTAGTAACGGTTTGTTATCATTGAATATGAGTTACCTGGTTTATCTAAGATTATTTAGAATTATTTGTAGTGTGGTATAATATAGATTTATTCAACAAAAAAATATATATTTAGCACCTATGATACTCTAGGCATATCTAGGCACTGGGGATATAACAACGAACAAAATAGACAAAATCCATGCTCTCATATTCTAGCGAGAGAAACAGATTATAAACAAGATAAGTGAGTAAAATATTTTGTGACTTAGATATTTGTAAGTGTTAAGAAGACAAATATGAAGTAGGTAAGAAAGTAATAAAATGTCCAGAGTGTGATGAAAGTTTGAACAGAGTAGTCATGGAAACTCTCACTAAGAAGGCAAATTTTGAGTAAAGAACTTAAGGAAGTAAGGGAGTTAGCCATATGTTTATTTGGGGAGAGGGCATTACAGGCAGAAAAACAGCACTTGCATATGCCCTGAGTGGGGAGCATATCTGAAATGTTCTAAAAAGCGTGGAGGTCTCTATGGCTAAAGCAAAGTGAACAAAGGGGAAAGAGGTAAAAGATGAGGTTAAAGAGGCAATAATGGAATGGGAAGTGTGGGGAGCACAGATCATGTAGGGCCTTGTACGTCATCTATCAAAAGATTCACTGGTCACCATTTAATTTTAATCTCATAGTAGAATACATAAACACTTAAGTATACATTTGCATTTTTTTATTTACATTTTTCTAC
>NW_011889003.1:1910097-1928998 GCF_000151845.1 Pteropus vampyrus | reverse complement strand
TGATTTCAATAAAAATTAGTAACGGTTTGTTATCATTGAATATGAGTTACCTGGTTTATCTAAGATTATTTAGAATTATTTGTAGTGTGGTATAATATAGATTTATTCAACAAAAAAATATATATTTAGCACCTATGATACTCTAGGCATATCTAGGCACTGGGGATATAACAACGAACAAAATAGACAAAATCCATGCTCTCATATTCTAGCGAGAGAAACAGATTATAAACAAGATAAGTGAGTAAAATATTTTGTGACTTAGATATTTGTAAGTGTTAAGAAGACAAATATGAAGTAGGTAAGAAAGTAATAAAATGTCCAGAGTGTGATGAAAGTTTGAACAGAGTAGTCATGGAAACTCTCACTAAGAAGGCAAATTTTGAGTAAAGAACTTAAGGAAGTAAGGGAGTTAGCCATATGTTTATTTGGGGAGAGGGCATTACAGGCAGAAAAACAGCACTTGCATATGCCCTGAGTGGGGAGCATATCTGAAATGTTCTAAAAAGCGTGGAGGTCTCTATGGCTAAAGCAAAGTGAACAAAGGGGAAAGAGGTAAAAGATGAGGTTAAAGAGGCAATAATGGAATGGGAAGTGTGGGGAGCACAGATCATGTAGGGCCTTGTACGTCATCTATCAAAAGATTCACTGGTCACCATTTAATTTTAATCTCATAGTAGAATACATAAACACTTAAGTATACATTTGCATTTTTTTATTTACATTTTTCTACTGCTACACTATAAGTCAAGTAGACAGTTGCTATCTATGTACATTTAATGTCATACCTTATCTATGTACATTTAATGTGATACCTTATCTACCCCTTTGGCTATAAATAGTGCAAGACTAACATTTTATAATATTAAGCTAAGCAAAATATAACAAGATAAAATCACTGTAAAAATGAAAAATATGCTATATTGCAACACCAAATATAAGTAACTTTGGACATACTACTATTTTTTATTACTTATACTGCTAGAATTGACTGTATTAAGTACAATATAAGGTTTTCCCTTTCCCAGACTTGAAATAAATGCTACTAATAATAAGACGCTATTCTCATCCAATATCAAACAGCTACTGCAAAGAAACAAACTTCTTGCTTTGGGAGTATTAAAGCTACACTTTGTAGTGTAGCTGACACCCTAATTTTCTAATTAGTAAATAATCTGATAAAGATCCAATTTAGGATTCCCAAATGGCAACCAATCTGGATAAGGATGATCAAAAACATATGATAAATCCCTTGCTATTTTAGAAGGAACCCTGAATCTCTTCTAGATTAATTTTGGCCAAATGGTCATTCATTTAAGTTGGCAGGGAATGCTGTATTTAAGAAATATCTACTAATGCCATTATAAAATCCATTCCTATCTGGATACTAATTAAATTTGTAAATTAAGACATGAGCACTGGTACTCTCCTTGCCCTAGAAGCATTCATGAGAATAGAAAGGCAGCAGAATAAAGTCTGTACACATTCTGCCACCCTAAATAGTATTCGGAAGCAAGCATCCATTATGAAGACTACCAAAATTACTTTACTATATTTGGTTCCTTTTAACCTGTTTTTTCCCCTCTTCTTCCTCTCTGCCTTCCTTCCTCTCTTCCTTTCTTTCTTATTTGTAAGGTTATCTGTATTTGAGATGATGTAGGCAAATATATATTGAATCTCAAAGGAACAAAATATTTTTCCTTCAGTCTCACTGAATAACTTAAGGACGTGACTTTTTAATAAGCAGTGTGATAGGCTTTAGTCTATAATACCAACAGTGAATGACTCATTAACAACATAAATATTAAATTAGAAACAAAACTATTTGAGACTTTAGACATTATCAGCCACATCTCCTAAAGCACTAGGTTGTGTTAAAGTCCTTATGGGACACTTCACTTACGGAAGAGGAAACTGAGGTACAGAGAAATTTAAAGCCTTGCCAGAGGTCATAAACTCAGGAGCAGAACTGAGTTTATGACCCAAGCATTGACCGCCAATGGAATTCTCTAGATACTACGAAACTTTAAAAGTCCTAACAATTTAATCAGTTCTCTGGCTTAGAGAAAAGTAGTCTAAGTATTTTCATACTGATTTTTACACATGCACTAAAACATGTACAATTGTATTAGCACATTATGCAATAACATATTGCAATCCAATCTGATTTAGTTCCCCTTTGTATTGTTTCTTATACAAGCTATTTGATCAGGAATACCAATTTCCTAAAAACTACTAAACAATATGGAATGAATAATTGGTTCAGAGTGATAATAAAGTCTAATTTGACTTTAAAGTTTTCAGATTATATGCTGAAGATACAAAATTATAGCAAGACATCACTAAGAAATAGCAATGATGACTAACACTTATACTGTGATGTGACAAGTATTGCTCGAAGCAATCTAAATGTACCAAATTATTTTTAAAAGTAAACTTACAGCATATCTACACAGAAAGTAATATTATATAGAATAAACTTGGGACTAGTTTAAGGCAGAGTTTGCTGCTATCATCCTTCCAAGGTACCTTGTGCTCTACTACACTTTTTAGCATTCTTTTCCCCACATCTCATTTTCTCCACTCACATGCTCTAACTTGCTTATCATGAAAATGTGTATGTGATAATAGCTCATGTCAGTCCCCTCAGGAATATTTATATTTGTGTTCTGGAAAGCTTCAAGTTTTATATATTAAAATAATTAAAATAGAGAATAGCAAAATATAAAGCACTACAAAAAGTAGTGGGGGAAAAAAAAGTCCTGGGAGAAATACTTTGGGCTGAAAACCTACCCAGACTCCCTCAAAATTAACCTGTTCCTTTATAAAGCTGACCCTGAATATGTATCACAATCTTAAGATGCTTTATGTAAATAAAATGCTATCAAATAATTTTACCAGCTATGTTTTATTTGTTATTATTATTATTATTATTATTATTATTATTACAATGTCATTGTTTTTCCTTGGGAGCTCACCCAAAGCAGGGAATATCTTATTCATCATTTCATCCTCAATTTCAACTTAGTACAACACATAGAAAATACCAAGTAATGGTTGAACTGAACTAAATCATTAGCTAATATCTAAAATAATATCAATGGTAGAAACCCATGCAACGGGAATGCCATTTATCTGAAGAGGTATGGTATAGGAATGTGTAAGACTGGAGTCAAGACAAGATCTGCTACGATGTGGATTAGAGGAAGTTATTTATTCTCTAGAATTCTGCTCTTTATCAGTAAAGGAAAGCAGTTTTATTAAAAGATTTATAAGGCTACTTCCAAACCTAAAAGTCATGATTCTAAATCTAGGAGCTAAGCCACAGAACATTGATTGACATCTTGGTAAACTATAGGTAGATGGCTTGGGGCTAGATGGATCTACATAGTTAATTGGCAGATCTGAATTTAGAAGACAAAGAATAAACACAAAGTTTCCTTCATGTATTCTGTTCCCCTGACCTCTCCCCTCAACTCTAGATTTTTATTTCTTTTCTTCCTTTTACAGCCAAACTCTTTCAAACGTGTCTATACTCACTGTCTCGCTTCTTTCCTCTTCTTTTAAATGTACTGTAATCAGCCTTTTATCTCCTCTGACACCACCAAAACTGCTCTTAACACAGGTTAACACAATGACTTTCTTCTACTTATTAAATTTAGCGATCACTTCACACTCCTGATAATTCTCTCCTGTTTCAAGTACTTTCTTTACTTGTATACAAAGTCACTATACTCCATGGTTTCCCTCGAACCTTTCCCTTTGCATTTTAAATCAGAAGAGAGGACGGTGGTAAGTCCACCATTTAACCCAATGCCGAGGCATTTCTAACACATGGTTATAGCTGGAATCCACAGACACTTTTTCTTTTCTTTTCTTTTTTTCTACTCTGAATGTAGAAGTAGGAACATAGTAATGTCCCTTTAACCTCTGGAATCTTATGAACTTCACTGTGAGATTCAAAATAAACAATAAATCTGTATCTCCCAAAATAAAACAGTAAGAGGATATACTCAATATCTTAAGTATAGGTAGATCTTAATTATAGATAGATCAAGAGATTAAACTAAATAAAAACAAGAGTTAGCCTATGTAAAATATACAGAGATCTCATCTTTCAAATTTTGATTCATTATTTTCTTTTTAGGCCCACATATATCACATGCAGAATTGGTCTACATAACAACAGTGATGTTTTGCAGTAGAAAGGATTTTTATATAAATGATAAAAAATAAATTAATAATGAGTGCTAGTAACTGAAGTCCTAAAAATCATTGTCAGTAGAACCTTTACATGTAGAATCAAAGGAAATACAAGAAAGCAGAATAGCCTAGAGGTGAAAGATTTAACAGTATTCAGGGCCAACAGAGGTCAGAAAACCAAACAAACATGCTGAGAGTACTTCATTAGTTAAAATCATTAACCATTTTAGTGACTTCGTTTGAAGCAAATACTGTCTTGATACATTTAAATGCACTTAAATACAAAATGGCATTAAATGTTCTTAAAACTTGTTGCATCCTAATAACAGTTAAAAAGATATATTTACTCTTTCGGATCACTGACATATAGTTAAGTTCCTATGAACAAATCCTTTCATAGCTACTACGCAAAAATCATGGAGGTCAAGAAATAGATAAAAATGTAATGTAAATAGATAAAAATGTAATGTATATGTAAATATATGTTAAGCACTCCTTTAAATTTTTGTTTTATAGAGAATAATCATATTTTATAATAATTAATTAAATTTTATTTTGTCATATTATTTTTGTCTTTTTATAACATCCTAGCTTATTTTAAGAATTTTATACACTGAGGGGCGTCAACAAATAATTAACACTCCGCAATAAGATAATTATAAAATTATTTTAGTGCTAATTAGATCTTACATGTAACATTGTAGACATTATTTATAAAAGATGAAAACAGGGAAGAAAATATATTTAAGACTAAAGGACATTTCGACTACATTACTGAAGCATAAAACTATTAATTTCTTAATTTGGCTCAATAACAAGGGCAAAATATTATGATATAGAGAAATTTTAGAATGTTGATTTTTCTTGATGTACCATTTTAAAATGGTGACATTCTAAATCAATATGTGTAGCTATATTTCATTATCAATTATTATAAAACATACCATCCTACTGTTTTTGAAAGAACTTAGTTGTGGTGACTTACAGAATTAAAATGCCCAATAGTTATAGGAAAACTAAATTTAGCATTAAAATTAATGATCTATTTTTTACTCACCTGCACAATATATTAATTCATGTATATAAAACTGAAAAAAATCTATAACTGTTATAAATGTTCATTTAATATAGAACTCATACAGTTCATTTCATCTCCTACTTTAAAATATTTTAAAAAGTTTAACTTTATAATTTCTGGATTGAAAAATAACTGTTGTGTTTTCCTAAATGCATGACTATTACTCTTTTCTTCAGAATCTTACTCCTTAATATGAACAAGAAAGCAAAACTTCTGATTTTAATGCCATAATCCATTTCAATAGAATAAGATTTTACCAGAATCCAATAATAAGTATTTTAAAGGCAAATTTTATATTCAGAAATATATTTTAGAAAGAGCAGACACATTAAATATTAGATAACTGAAACTGGGACTAGTACCTGTATTCATGCTTATTTAATTTAAGAAAGCATATTCATGCGCATCACAAATGTCAATGCTGAATGTCTGATATATAGAAAGGCACTATTAACTTCTATTGGACTTGCCTTTTTTCCCATTATTAGGTGGGGTTGGTGTTTCTCCCTCATTGTCTTTATAATATTAAAAACACACAATAGTGATTAATTATTAATGTCATTAAGAACCCAAATAAAAACTCAGCACACCACAAAAAATGACATCACACACTAGAGAAACAAATTCATGCACTAAATATGACATCCCACATTAATGAAAACAAGAATAAAGTAAATCTTTCCTATCTTCTAAGAAAAGTAATAAAAATAAAATGAGGAATACCAAGTCAAAAAGTCAGGATGATTACAGTTTATGTTTTATGCTAATTTAAGAACTGATGTAATTCCCTAACTTAATTTTGAGAATAAAACATAAGCAACAAACTGGTTAAGCAATGGTTTTTTTTTTTACGCCTATAGCACCCCGTCTTCCTAGGTGGTCTCCCATTCAAGTACTAACCAGGCCCGACCCTGCTTAGCTTCCGAGATCAGACAGGATCAGGCATGTTCAGGGTGACATA
Organism: Pteropus vampyrus; assembly: GCF_000151845.1. NCBI lineage: Eukaryota > Metazoa > Chordata > Mammalia > Chiroptera > Pteropodidae > Pteropus > Pteropus vampyrus. Next base: position 1,922,756 of record NW_011889003.1, on the reverse strand, counting down.
GCCATATGTGCAAATGGGCTTCTTTATCTTAATGAAGTTTGAAAAAAAAAAGTGATCTTAACTACTGCTGAAATCATCAAACTAACAATATCCTAAAAGATGACTTTACTTTGGAAGCTTATTCGTGAACTGTGTGAAAGCCTTTCACTATTCATATGGACTAGTCCGAGATATACAGGAATGGTCAATAGGAAAACATTAATTGTACAGCTAAATTAAAATAAAATTCATTCTTACAGTATTCCACAAAAACGTTATTCCTATAGCATTTTCAGGAAAATGGAAGATGTGTGACATTCTAATAGTATACTAGAAATTCAAAATAGAGAGTTATACATTTATATAAATATGTATTTTACTTGCCTTTGTTTTCATTATCAGATGTACTCTCATAATTTTTCTCATCTGTACAACATTTAAAATAGTTACTGATAATTAGAAACTGTAGCTTAAGAGGTCTCCGTCTTAAACTACAAACACCACTGAAAGAATGCATCTGTGAAAGTATGTCGCATGCACAACTTACATAATGCCACTGCTTTAACAATGGTAAAGGAGAAAATAAAAGGCACATAAAGTGTAGTCATGAATAAAAAATGATGAGTTAACCATAACATTAGATCTAAAGTTATCCTGCATAGTTCAAAGAAATTTTAAAAAATGTTAAAGCTGACAGCTTAGATTAGGATTCAACTCTAAGTTTCAAGTAAAAATAGTGAAAATTGGACAAAGAATTATATAACTATATTTATTGCTTATATAATATTTTAAGGTTTAAAATTCACAAATATTCTGACCAAAAAAGTGGCAAAAATTGTGATATCTAAATATAACAGGGACTTAAAAAAACACCAAAATGAAGTTGTCTCCATAACCATTTAGAAGGAGGACTCTTTGGGGAGAAATAATGATGGTCAATAAATATTAAAGCAATACTGACTTGAGATGAAGAAATAAGGAACTATAGTTCATCGTTCTTCTTTTAGGAGAAAAAAATTTATGGGTAAAATGATGGTAGTCTCAAAGGTTTAAGAATCAAAATTTTGGCATTTATATTCTGCTCTATATTTACTTGTAATTCGCTTCTACAAAATCGAAATTCTTGAGAGAAAAGGCTAGGACTTCAGTGTAGTTTTATTCACTGTAATACATGGTTAAAAAAACCAGTGTTTTAGCAGGTATTCAATAAACATTTTTGAATAAATAAGTGAACTGAATGTAAACCTGGGGTAAAAAGATCAGTGTAAATTGTGGTCAGAGGCATTATCTACAATTTAGTTTGATTTAAACATTGGGAAAAATGTTCAAATGGGTAAATTAAATATTCAGATATTACCTAGACACCTTACATAATACCTCTCCATGAAAAATTAGGTAATTTATTTTAAAGTTAGTACTAAAAAACAATCTGTTCTTTTTTGTACATTTATCAATTTAAAGCCTGAGGTCTCACATAAAATTGAAAAGCCATACTTCCAAAACAGTCAATTATTTATTTTAGACAAACAGACAGACCTGCCTTGACCTCGTCACCCTGCTTTTCTCCCCCCTGCTCTTCCACATGCCCAGTTTCTTCATTAACTTCTGTATTTGCACAAGTAAAAATAAAAATAAATAAATAAATAAGGCCAGATATGTATATTTGTTAAATTTTTGTGAAATGAAACAAAAATATTCAAATTATTTATGATATATAAGTGACTGTAAAAAGACAGATTATTTTGAACAAGTTTCTGACATGTTATGGAATCAAATAAGTATACTGGTACTAAATGATCATACTGTCTCCTTCTACAATGACTCTGATTTGTAAAAGATCTTCGGCCTCTAAGTACTTACGATATGCGATAACTGTATGAAGTAGGCAAAATACTTTGTCTATAAATTTGGTATATTCTTATACAAATATTACATATCTTTTCTTCTAGAGAAACAAAAACAATATTATAAACCCTCATTTATTTTTACAAAATGCCAATGCATCAAAGTTAGAAAAAAATTTTTCTTTAAATGCCTTATAGTTGTTTAGTATATTGTACTTTCATTATATTGCCCCTATTTTCTCTGGTTCTCAGACAAAGAGAAGATGACTAATGTTGTACCACTGTAAAGACCAACATGTATAAGGTTTTAAACTAATTTAATTAACAGACAAAAATATAACATAACCCAAATCAAAAGAATTAAATTAGTTAGGAGTTGCTCAGTTTTTAGCTGTTGAACAGGATCAGAAAATAAACATGTCATTACTTTTATTTCAAAATAATACCATTAAGTTACAACCTCTGACAACTCTTTAGAGATAATCCAAACATAATTTGATTTAGCCCATCGATTAACAGTCTATTTTTGGATTATGTTCCTTTAACTTCGCTAGAAGTTGAAGACTTCTAAAAGATATTACATATCTACTTTAAAGCTAAAGAAAACTACACAATCATGTATCTACTGAAGTCTTCACTATCAACATTTATAAAAACACTATTAACATCATTTGTACTTATAAGCAAAACAAAACAAAAACCAAAAAAATCTTTTTATTTCATACTGGAAAAGATAAGGGAGATTTTGGCTCTCCTCTCTTTTATTTATAAAAATGGAAAAGTCACAAAGAGAACATTAAAGGAAAACTGTGATTTTAATTAATTCTATCAGGCAAAAAACAGTATATAGAATATTTGTTGACAAGCCCATTAAAAATTTCCTCAACCCTGTCTTTTCAGTATCGGCTCTATGTTGGTTTTCTGGTATATTTAGTATTACGAAGAATGGACTACTCAAATCTCAATAGATATTGCTGTAAAAAGTATTAAAATTAAATTTTAAATTTTGTGACATAAACTTTCCTAATGGAAAGTACTTTTAAAATTACATACTCCATTATTATGCAAATAATTAAGAATAATATAGAAATGCTGCTGAAATCTTTTTATCAGGTAGCATAACAGACCATTAGACACAACAGCACTGGGTTTTTAAAATCATGGTACACAGTAAATAGAAAGGACCACAGAATAGAAGTTGGTAAATCATTCAGCTATAACTAATAAGAACAAAACTTGTTCTATGTTATACAAAGCAATAAAAGTACTGCTGTCCAATTGTAATGCGGTTGAAAATGTGTTACAAACGGTTATAGAATATGAATTTTAACATAAATATGTATAGAATGACAAGATTATTTTAATGGTACTTTATACACTATTTGAAGTTGCTTTTCAGTTTTTAAATAAATATTTCATGCATTCATTCAACAAATATTTATTGAGGGTTTATAATGTGCCAGGAATTATTCTACATGCTGGAGATTATTCAGTAAATAGAAAAATTAACAATTCTTTAAAGTTGCGAAGTCAATTTCAGAATTCTATAATTAGTAGAGGAACGTTTATTGTCTTAGTAAATGTATGCCACTCCATATATCACAACTCAATATTTTTTCTTGAGTCATAAAGTACTATGACAATAAATCTGTACATATTTAACTCTGATATACTGTAAGCAGGCTTGCTACAACATGAAAAATGATGTAGGAAATACAGACCATAATCACTATCTAACTCGACAACTTTCTTTTCTAGAAAGCCAAATTTGATAATTAAAAGGTCATAAATATAAAATAAAATATATGATGATAACTATAACTATACTAGGTGTACATCCTCAAAGACATAAACACAGACTGCAATTGATATCTTAGCTTGAAGTCTTGCACAAAACAGACTAGTTTAAAAGGCAAATTAAACTTTTTAAAAAGAGAAAATTTTATCTTGTCATTTAAAGAAGTTAAACTCTTTGCATTCTTACTTGACTGAATCAAAGAAATTTAACTCCTTGGTATAATTTCCAAGTAAAACAAAAGTAGAATACAAACAGTCGTAAAACAAAATAACTTTAGTGTATATAAAAACCTATACAATAGAGGACATCAATTGCAGTTGGGTTTATTTTTGCTTACAGAACCCCCAAAAAGGCTGTCAGCACAAAACAAACCCTCCTTTATGTACAGACCTTCATAAGGTTCTATCTCCTTGACTCCATTGTCTAGGAAAAATAAAATAAAAACAAAACAAAAAAAAAGGAACCAAAGCACAGGGGTTAAAAACAACAGAAATTTCCAAAGGCACAGAATGCATCATCTTTTAAAGAAAAGTTAAATGGCGATTTAAGAAATTTTTTTTTTGACACAGCACATCCAGTTACTATATATAGGGACCATTTAAAAAATGATGTTAAAAATTATTATATTCTATCATCCCATGCTTTTAGAGGTCCTTTATCTAAGAATTTATTTATAGATGTTTGGAGATTATGTTCATCTGTGTATAAGCAAATAATGCTTCTTATGCAAAAATTTGAAAATATTAAAAATATCAGTACAACATGCATCTTTCTTTGTATATTCATGATTACCTTTTTCTGGTACTCCAGTTTTGAGAAGGATCACCATTGTTGTGCATCAGCTAACCAGTCCTTTGCAGTGTGTGAAAATTGATTTGGCTAGTTACTAATAAACTTTATGTAACTATCGACAATTACATAAACTTAGTTGTAGCGAAGAAATATCATCCAACTGCTTATTTAAGAGCATTAAGTTTACTTTTCAAAATGCATTAATTCAAATTTTAAAAATGTGCAAGAGCAATAATGGTAGGTTATTTTATCTTCATATATTACAAATTTTAAGTGCAAAATACATAATATTTAACAATTAGCAAATGCAGCTAAGGCATTCAATTAATGAAAGAAGAAAACTAACACAAAGGAGTAAAAATCTTGATTCACCTTAGCTTCCTTGCGTATTTCCTATATGACATGGTTAGAAATAAAACTTACTTCTCTCCAATGTTCCCTTTGGCGGAAGCTGTGGAAGTTGTCGGCCCCTTCGTCCTGCCACTGGTGTACTTGATGGGCTTGTTTGGACAGACCCAGTACGAGGATGAGACCTACAAGATACACCATTAATATTCATTTTCGATAGAATGAGTTAAATACTTTTAGTACATTGGGTTCATAGGATAGCTGTATAAATGCAATTTTAAAAGAGGTTTAGCTGCTGATTAAAAGGTTAAGAAAGTAGGACACAATATGGATATTTAAATAATTATCTAAATAGCCAAAGATGTTTATTCTTTTGTGTAATATGCATACATACACAGATACATGCACAGAAAATCCTACAGTACAATCCATGGAATTATTAATGTAAATTAATATCCTACACATATGAAAGCAAGAGGATAATTCTGCAGCTCGAAAAATAAAAGATAATGTTTTATTTTCTTTCTACCAGACTTCAAGCTCTTAATTCTCACCTCTCTCCCTTGATCTAAAGAGAGTTTTACTCAGGCTTCTATTAGATATCCCTTTATTGGAAAATATCTGATGAAACTACAAATAAAATCCTAAAAAATTCAAAATTAAGCTAAGGAAGATATTGGTCAATACAAGATATTAGCATTGATAGAAAGAAACTAAAAGTCTAGTTTTATTTATTGTTGTTATGATGATTATTCCAAAAGTGATGTCTAATGAACACAAACAATTTCTCATTCTGTAGGAGAAGAACATGATCGTTATGAGGTGCATTATGTGGGGATTTACCCAGGACTCCTGATAAATGAGAAATCACAAAACAAATGCAGTCAGGACAGTTAATAAACAAATTACAATGGTAGCCACACACTATTATATCCACTGGATATAAATAGTGTGCATACACTGAAAAGGTTAGTATCAACTGTGATTAGTGATCAGCCAAGAATGATAAAAGAGACCATTTAGCTGCTGGGAAAATAAAATGGTGTGCTGGTGGGGCAAAGGGGAGTTAGTCTGATTGATTTATCTTTCACCTCGATAAGGCAGGTGAAGGAGGGGCAGATCTTCCAGTCATTAATGAAGGCATCGACCTCATGAGGTTTGTATCAGGACGTTCAGTGGATCTGGAGCGGGTGGTGGTCCGCTCTAGGAGAGGCCGCTGTTCTGCTGATCTGGATCTGTGATATGGCTGTCTATCTGCTGCTTCACAATCCCTGCAACGTTAGTCAAAAAGCAGCTCAGTTGATCTTCAGTGCCCTTCTGCTATTTGGTTATGATGCATCAAACTGGTTTTGAAAAGGTAACTGTTTAAAATTACTGAGTATGTAAAGAATTTCTCTTCCCCAACATATTCTGAGCAAATTTTCACTAAACTTGAAAAATTTCTAAGGAACCAAAATTTACCTTTAATAGCAATTCCCAGTGAAGATAACAGGAGTTGCTCAGTTATAACCAATGACAAACAGAAATGCCTGCTTTCCAAAGTGAATTCCCATTTGAACATGTAAAATATGTGTAGTATTTTATTTTAAAAGAATTCAATGACTTTTCCTACCATTTTAAAAAGGGTAAAGAAAACCATATGACCACTATGCTCAAACCCCTAAGGCTGTTTATTATAGTAACTAGGATATAAAAGGTTTCAACGCCATCATAATATACTAATATACCTGAATCAAATAGAAGAATCAAAATGTTATAAGAAAATGGTGCTACTTTACAGTCTGTAGCCATATATAAAGATGGTCCACAAGAAAAATCACTACAGAAAACTGGTTAATCAGCCAATCCATACCATCTATCTCAATGCACTTTAGTGATGCCAACCAATACAATTCCGAATGGGTATTAACTGATTGAAATAATAATGGTTCAATATCTCTCTTTGATCACAAATAAACCAATATTAATCCTAATCCTTGTTGAAAGAAGAACACTTAAATTTAAGTAATCTATCATTATTGATATTTTTTTATCCTTGGAGTCTAGCACAATGCTTTTAACACCCAACACGTGGTCAATAAATGTCTTCTAACACCAACCCCATCATATGTGAGACAAACCTAAAAATACTAGCTTTGACTCTATCTAGAACTCCAAGTAATACATACTCCAAAGTTTACGTCAAATCAAACTATTACCTCCCCATGAAGTTGTAATCACAGAAATGGAAATGCTTATATAGTACATACAGTAAAGCAAGCATTAGTCTTCCTCAAGACTAATGTATCAAGGACTTCCACCTTGTAAGGAAGACTTGTAAATTCTCTCAATCTTATTTTTGATAATAAAAAATGCAGCAATTAAAGAAAAATAAGAAGAGAAAGGACACAATTTACCATATGTAATTAATTATATGGCATACAATTTTGGACCAGTAGACATTAGATTAAATGACTTTAGGAAGTGAATACTAAGTTTATTCTACAACATATCTTGTGATTATCTTACACTTTTAAATTCATAGGGTAGCATATAAGTCAAATAATTTTTAAATATTTTTAAGTTCATGTACCATAATATGACTGATTTTTAAGATAATTTCAGTATGTTTATATAAGTGTATTCAGAATATGTCAAAAGCTAAACTTAAATGTAAATACATATACAATATTCAATTAATTGTCAGAGGGAAAAGAAGCCAACCTGATAGTTTAAAACATCATAATTGTATTTTTGTTCCTGAAAAACTATTTTAGAGAAAACACTTCTCTTTAGAAATAAAAATGCTCAATAATTTGTTAAAGATTCTTAATGTACCTATCTTTGTATATCTGCATCACAATAAATAACCAGAATTAAAGGGATGTACATATTTTAGATTTCTCAAAACCTACTTTTGAGAGAGTATCAATATTTACATTATTTTCAGAATTCTTATTATCCTAAGTTAATAATAAACTTATCTCATTATCTAATATGTAGGAACAAAACTCTGTGCAATATCTATGATTACCCAAACAGAAAAGTAGGCTAATATATTTCATTTACTTATGCAAATTTAGATTTATTGTGATTCCATCAAGCAATTTTTCCAAGTGTAAAAGGAAATGTTAGAATATGCACTTTCACTTCTTTGACACTATATTATTAATAACTGAAATACATAATTGTGAGTGAAATCCAGAGAATTATTTAAATGTGTTGCTATATTTTATGCCCTGATAAGGATGCCATTATTTATAAAGCAAACAGGTCACTCCTTAGAAAATATCCTTTTAAAATTATAACTCTTTAGTGACCAAGTTGTTTGACGACTATAGTCTCTTTTAAATTTTATTTATATTTTCTCTCCTTATCATAAATATAAATTATATGATTTCTATAGTGTGAAATGAAATACCTGTTGATAAGTAAAACATAAAAAGAACAGAAGAAGGTAGAAATTTCGTGAAATGCTCCATGACGTTTAAGGGAAATCGAAAATTACCATATTTAAAATTTTGATAACACAATAGAAGGTCAAGATAGCTCCTGCTCCTACAGTTGGTTAAGAATAGGTCTTACTGGATAAGAATTAAGATAATTGCTGAGAAAACGAAAAGCAACAAAGCCTAAGTCTCATATATAATGCCCAGTCTCACAGCAGGTATTTAAGGGACTGAGATACAAAACTTGACAACTTCCACCTAAATTCTCAGTGAATTCTAATTTTAAGATGAAGACTTATAATTAGTTTTGAATAGTAGCAACTGTGATATGAGAAATAACTGATAATCATTTGCAAGGCATAAAACATTTAAGTTCCCATCTAGGGTTCTTAACTTGGGGTCTGTATTTCAATATAAGTAGTTTCCTGAGTAACCCTACTTATTTCTTTTACTTTGTGCATTTCAAAACATTATCAGAAAGGATGGTCATAGGTTGTACAAGACTGACAAAGCGTTAGCCATTTAAGTGGTTAGGAACCACTCACCTATAAAAAAAATAAATTTACTTTTTTTTAGGTAAATAATTTGTCTTTTAAAAAGTGGTTTAATATATGTCATAGTTCTGTTTTCGATAAGTAGTTTATACTTTCTAATACACGTTTAAAATATTTCTTTTTTTATATGTCATTTACATGGATGGATACAGATTATTGCTACGCCCTATTTAGTGGCCGCTAATTCCAACAGCAAGCATTTGGAGCTGTGCAGTTGAGCAGACTCTGCACAAACAGCTAATTCATGCTGACTGACACTATTGTAACACCCAGCTTTAAAAACACGAGAGCATGTGCAGATTTTTAGATGAAGATTTCTAAGGGGAAAATATTTTTATAATCATCTAGTGAAGTCCATTTTGAGTCATATTTCCTCTCAGTATAGTTGCTCTTAAAATTTTTTAAAATTTTCCAAGTATGTGGCCCAGCTTCCTGCTTATTTCATCATTTTTTGCTACTTATTTAACTTATTCTCAAAGTAGAAGGAAGTTATGCAGTATAACAGGGAAGAAGAGACCAACGTGCATTCTTTTCTAAAACCATTTATATACAGCCATCACAATGATACAACTCCAGATCAACATAAGCTCAATGTAGAATATCTCCCTAGATATGACATAATACTACAAATACTAAAAAAAAGGAAACCCCAGCACAATGCAGTTTCAATGTAATATTTGGATATGTCGATAAAAATTGTCCTAGAATATAACTCAGACCTTGCTAAATCAGTCTTTTTTTCATGTTTATATCGTAAAAATGTCATAAGTAAATGTAATAGGTTTTCTTGAAAAATACACCTGTAAAAAGTAAAGCTGTTTAGGAATTAGCTATTATTTTTTCTTTTCATAAAAAATTATTTCTCTCTAAAGCTGACATCTTAAATTAAAAAAAAATTGGACATATATCTGAAGGACAGTAAGTATAATCTAAAGTTTGGGGCAAAAAATGCCTTCCTATATCCATACTGTGTAATATACAGTAAGGTGATTAACAGCAGAAACATTACACTTTTGATAAAATATCTTGATATAAAGAGAATGTCTGAGCATTAGCTACATAATAGAAGAAATAAATATAAAATAAAATAAAAATTTAAATGAGATATTTTAGGGTAATTAATATAACACATTTGTATAACTTAATAATTTAATTATATTATAGACTATAATTTTCATAATGTAAATAGTACAAATTTAACTTTTTTAAAACTCTAGTTTATATTAGTTTAGCACTGCTTCCAAAGTTAAGAGAATTGCAAGACACAAAATACTCAGCAAACAAATCATGGTAAATAAATTTTGTGTACAAATGAAAACATTTTATTATTTGGGTGGAAGATAGATCAATTTATCCTTGAGAATGACAGCATTTTTCTACAGAACATTTCTGTTCAGTTAAACATAAATTCTGTATGATTATTAAAAGTAAATGAGCTTATTAAAAAATAACAGCAATATCTCGAGTCAGTCGTTAGTAACAATCTAAAATGTGAAAATGGTAATAAAACATATACTCATGAGAAAAAACAGACAGTTGTAGAAAAATATATTACTATTACCCATAAGCCTACTTTATCATCAAAAAGAGAAGTGTTCTCATATCTAGAGAGGTATTTTTTTAAAAATAGTCATTATTGAAAACAGCAAGAAGAAATGATTAAGTATCTCAATTTCCTCAAGAAAATTAAGGACAAATACAATACTGAACAATACAGATGTAGTATTAACTATGCACACGCAGAAACATATAAGATGTAAATGTCTTGAGAATAGTATTTTATCAAATATTTATAATTTTTATTTTTATTTAATTTTACTTCAAAAAATAACATAAACAAAATCACAACAAATAAGCAGGATTATTTACCCAGCAACAATTAACATGCAGTAAGCTAATACATCTTTAAAATATATTTTCAAAATCCTGAGCCATAATATAATTACCACCTTTTATCTATAAGATTTCTATTTTACTAAATAAAAATATTCCCATTTTTAGTGGATGTTAAAGTTTAATAATGTTTTGTCATTGTAAGAAATTCAATTTATTCCATCAAGGTATTGGCCCTATGTTTTCCTTTCCCAGGTCTTCAAAGATTCCCTAAAATAACAAACATTTTAAAGATGTATCTCTTAAGGACCTAATTATGCATTGATATTGTATTATATGAGTAAACGTGATGAGGCAGGTTGTCATCCTAGAATGTCTGAGTGCTATGTTCAACAGTTTTACTGATCAACTTTGAACAATTTACTTAGCTTTCCTTTTGGTTTATTAGTTTTACATGGATAGTGGAATGGGGGTAATGCAAATTCCTCACATACACTGCTGCCTGCTGCCCTTAACTGTCATTTCATCATCAGTCCAAATCACATAGTCAGAGGTAGCAGTCTGAAGATTAACCTCTGCAAACCGCGCGCGCGCGCGCACACACACACACACACACACACACACAAATAAGAGGTGTGTACATTTTCAAGCATAAATACTATCTGCCCCAGTCACTACTGATTACATGATGCCTAAGAGTCAATTTAAAAAAATACCGAAAAGCAAGAAAAAACAGGGCACACTGCCAAGAGGCAAAAGCAATCACAGAATAGGACTCAGAGTGACACAGATGTTTATAACTATCAGATAGAGAATTTAAAATAAGTATGATTGATATGTTAAAGACTATAGTACAAAAGATGGACAACATGCATGAAAAGTGAAGAAATTTCAGCAGATAGGTGGTCATCATAAGAAAGACTTAAATAGGAGGCCTGTGGTGGAGAAGACACAATGTGCTGAGGGGTCCTGGGCTGGAGTGGACAGTGGGCAGGATGCAGATGACTTTGAAGCAGCACTTGGAGGACACAATGAAGAATCTGTCCATTGTTGGAGTCTTATGTCCTGTGCACAGATTCATAAGGACTTGATCTGGGCTGCTGTGGGATCCTGTCAGAGGAGCATGCTGGGGTGATATCTGTTCTAGCCCAGAAAGCAGCTAAGCTAACCTCTGACTCCACTGATATTCCTGTGGTGTGTCTAGAATCAGATAACGGAAATATTATTATCCAGAAACATGATGACATCACGGTAGCAGTGTGCAAAATGGCCTCTTGATTTCTCGTATCAGTTCTCCAGCAGTTTGACATAGGGGCTTGATCTTACCTATGGTAATTATCTTAAAGAGTTATTAAAGTTCTAGTAGGTAGGCCATTTCTTTAATGTGCATCGAGCACTTTCCTATTAATTCTAGAGTAAGCTTCTTTTTGATACTTTGTGGATTGACTTATCAAAATATTAGTAGGAAAGATCATGTTTTGAAGCAGCATGTCTAAGTCACTTTGTATAAAAATTTTTATGTTCAATAAATCTGACTGGAAGGGGAGAAAGTCAAATGGACATGCTAGAAATAACAGAAAACAGGATATGGCAAAATGTTAGTTAGAAAATTAGCTTGGAGTCATTGTATAGAGATCTTAAATGCCTGGTTAAGAGGTTTAGACATTTTATTTAATTAAATGAAAATTAAATCCATTTATTTTTCAATTAGAGTGACTAAAAATTTCTGAACAAAGGTAATTTTTAAGTAATAAATAAGGAAGATTAATTCAGTAGTAGTATATAGGATTAATTAGAGAAGGAAAAGTCTGACTTGTAGTAAAGAGAAGTAGAAGCAGAGAAAAAGGTATGGATGACAAATATTATAAATCTCAATGTATAAAATATATAATATACAGCATTAGAATATAGACAACATACAAAATTATAGAAAGAAAATGTTAGGGTTAAAAGGAATCTCAGAAGTCATATAAACCAATCTCTTTCATTTAGAAATAAGCAAACTATAGTTCACATAAACTTGGACAAAGTCATACAATTAGATATTTTCTGAGCTGGAACTTGAATTGAGCTTTCTTGATTC
>NW_011889003.1:1907346-1910047 GCF_000151845.1 Pteropus vampyrus | reverse complement strand
CAATGAAGAATCTGTCCATTGTTGGAGTCTTATGTCCTGTGCACAGATTCATAAGGACTTGATCTGGGCTGCTGTGGGATCCTGTCAGAGGAGCATGCTGGGGTGATATCTGTTCTAGCCCAGAAAGCAGCTAAGCTAACCTCTGACTCCACTGATATTCCTGTGGTGTGTCTAGAATCAGATAACGGAAATATTATTATCCAGAAACATGATGACATCACGGTAGCAGTGTGCAAAATGGCCTCTTGATTTCTCGTATCAGTTCTCCAGCAGTTTGACATAGGGGCTTGATCTTACCTATGGTAATTATCTTAAAGAGTTATTAAAGTTCTAGTAGGTAGGCCATTTCTTTAATGTGCATCGAGCACTTTCCTATTAATTCTAGAGTAAGCTTCTTTTTGATACTTTGTGGATTGACTTATCAAAATATTAGTAGGAAAGATCATGTTTTGAAGCAGCATGTCTAAGTCACTTTGTATAAAAATTTTTATGTTCAATAAATCTGACTGGAAGGGGAGAAAGTCAAATGGACATGCTAGAAATAACAGAAAACAGGATATGGCAAAATGTTAGTTAGAAAATTAGCTTGGAGTCATTGTATAGAGATCTTAAATGCCTGGTTAAGAGGTTTAGACATTTTATTTAATTAAATGAAAATTAAATCCATTTATTTTTCAATTAGAGTGACTAAAAATTTCTGAACAAAGGTAATTTTTAAGTAATAAATAAGGAAGATTAATTCAGTAGTAGTATATAGGATTAATTAGAGAAGGAAAAGTCTGACTTGTAGTAAAGAGAAGTAGAAGCAGAGAAAAAGGTATGGATGACAAATATTATAAATCTCAATGTATAAAATATATAATATACAGCATTAGAATATAGACAACATACAAAATTATAGAAAGAAAATGTTAGGGTTAAAAGGAATCTCAGAAGTCATATAAACCAATCTCTTTCATTTAGAAATAAGCAAACTATAGTTCACATAAACTTGGACAAAGTCATACAATTAGATATTTTCTGAGCTGGAACTTGAATTGAGCTTTCTTGATTCAAAAGTTTAATTTCTTTGATAGCAAAAATGTTTATCCCTCTCAATAATGTTTGACAAATCACCATATGAATTAAATGTAGAAATGTGTAAACCAAAGAAAAAAGCTGAAATTCCCAGCCTCCAAAATAAAATGATGAACTATTAACAGAAGTAGAATTTTTGAGAGAGAATAGTAACTTGAATATTCTTGTACAGATATCAATCAGAGAGAAAAATAAGTTAATCTGAAAAGTCTATTAATATTTCACTATTCACCGATTCATTCATTCTTTCAATATTATTTACTAAGTTCATATTATGTGCCAGGCACTATACTAGGTTTAGAAGTTTTGGTCAAAGCCATAGCAATGATAGGATATAAGATAACATGGTAAAAAAGTTGAGGACGTGAGAAATAGTAAAGAAATTAAGGAGACAGACGAGCAGTCAAAGGGTAAAATGAGAATCAGAATAGTACTGCATTAGAGAAGCTAAAAAAAGTGATTAATAATGGCAGATGCAATGAGGCAACAAGAAAAAAAAATATATAAAAAATATAGTAAATAACAACCATGGAGAAAATCATTTAAAATAAAGTGCTGGAGGCAAAGGTCAAACTGTAGAGGGTTAAAGCTTAGGAACTAATGAAGGTGTGAAGGAAGCATCTGTAAAAATACATACCCAAGAAACCTGTGTGTGTGTGTGTGTGTGTGTGTGTGTGTGTGTGTGTGTGTGTGTGTATTCGTGCTGACGCATGGAAGAGATGGGGGTGGGGGTAATCATTTTTAAAAGTAGCTTGAGGGTGCGACAAAATAGAAAGAAGGGATCATCATGGAGACTTCAACAGTAATTTGAGGAGAAACAAAATCATGAGAGATTGAAATTGCAAGAGATACAAAAATAATTAATGGAGAAAACTTCCAGAGAAATTAAGAGAGGCAAGAGTCAAAAACACAAATAGAAGATTAGCTGCGATGGAAAAGAAAATACTTGTAGGGTAAAAGAAGACTAATAATAATACAAAGAAATAAGGCAAAAAGGAGGGTGGCTCAGGAAGTGTGAATTGAATCTGACTACATTTATTGAAAGCTCTCAGTACTACTTCTCACGGGACATCTGTAAGAAAAAATCTATATCCCACACAGGAATCTCATCCTCCAATGACTTCTCTAGATTTGTCAGAATCCTTGCTCTAACTAAGGTCCTAGTCATGGCCCCAAATACCTTGAAATAATACCACTCACTGCCTCTCTTCAAACTCGATGGCATCCCTCAGCACTACTCTAGACTTAGGTCAGATCCTTCCCAGAACCTTACTCAGTTCTAGCACCAAAACAATTCCCAATTTGGCACCAAAACAATGCAGGCTGTTTGAGGTAAATCATTTCTATTCAAACATCTTACCTCTGTAATTCTTAGTTATCAGGTACAGGCCAATTTATCCCCTAATATCTTCTCTCTAAATTTTTCATCTCTCAGCTCTTTTGTATCATTTTAATCTCCTCTAATTCTTTTAGCTGTATTTTCAAGAATCTTTATCCAATGTTAACAAACTTCCTTATATCGTCAATCTTTCTACAGAATGGTTTCTGCATATTCCTACCTTAAGAAACATTTAGCTCAACATTGCAGACTCTGCTTCCAGTGTAGCTCTCATCTGCAAAGCTA
>NW_011889003.1:1902456-1907296 GCF_000151845.1 Pteropus vampyrus | reverse complement strand
TGGAGACTTCAACAGTAATTTGAGGAGAAACAAAATCATGAGAGATTGAAATTGCAAGAGAAACAAAAATAATTAATGGAGAAAACTTCCAGAGAAATTAAGAGAGGCAAGAGTCAAAAACACAAATAGAAGATTAGCTGCGATGGAAAAGAAAATACTTGTAGGGTAAAAGAAGACTGATAATAATACAAAGAAATAAGGCAAAAAGGAGGGTGGCTCAGGAAGTGTGAATTGAATCTGACTACATTTATTGAAAGCTCTCAGTACTACTTCTCACGGGACATCTGTAAGAAAAAATCTATATCCCACACAGGAATCTCATCCTCCAATGACTTCTCTAGATTTGTCAGAATCCTTGCTCTAACTAAGGTCCTAGTCATGGCCCCAAATACCTTGAAATAATACCACTCACTGCCTCTCTTCAAACTCCATGGCATCCCTCAGCACTACTCTAGACTTAGGTCAGATCCTTCCCAGAACCTTACTCAGTTCTAGCACCAAAACAATTCCCAATTTGGCACCAAAACAATGCAGGCTGTTTGAGGTAAATCATTTCTATTCAAACATCTTACCTCTGTAATTCTTAGTTATCAGGTACAGGCCAATTTATCCCCTAATATCTTCTCTCTAAATTTTTCAACTCTCAGCTCTTTTGTATCATTTTAATCTCCTCTAATTCTTTTAGCTGTATTTTCAAGAATCTTTATCCAATGTTAACAAACTTCCTTATATCGTCAATCTTTCTACAGAATGGTTTCTGCATATTCCTACCTTAAGAAACATTTAGCTCAACATTGCAGACTCTGCTTCCAGTGTAGCTCTCATCTGCAAAGCTACTTATTCTTTCATATTTCATAGTCCATGGATCCAAGAGAGAGTGGCTCCCTAGAGATAAATGGCCCATTATTCCCTCACTGCAATGTACATGTCTTTATTTCTATTAAGCATGTCACTTACCTGTAACATCCATTAATAATTCCGTTTGTTAACGTCTATCTAACTTCCAATCACTATCCTTTTAGTCACTGATAATTTAGGGAATTGGTTGTCAGCCATCTTCTTTATCCCAATTCCTATGGTAATGCTAGGAGATTTCAACACACATACAGAAAACTGTTCAATAATCTTGAACCACATTATCTTCAAATTTCAATGATCCTCACTTTTTTTCTCTGTATCACTCCCTCTACCCCCACACATACATACATACTTCTGGGGAAATATTATGGATCTTAGAATCCAATGAAACTATTCAAAATCAGAAATACTAAATTTCAGTATCTCAAATTCTGATTAAAATCATTCATTCTGTTAGGTGTCTTACTCTCACTTTACTTGATCTTCATTTGATACTTTTCATTCTTTGGTCTCCCAATTCCTGCCAGTATATATCACCCTCTTTGCCTTCTTTCCTTCCTTACTCACCCTGGACTCTATGATTGATCATCTAAACCACTCTCGTACCAACATTCAGATCTTCCAAACATTTATCAGAACTCTAAAATTGGTTCAATGACAAAATCTGATATCTCCACATCTAGGCAACTGAATATCGCTTACACAAAGCATACATTCATAGAGACTGGCACATTGCAAATTCATGGTTTCCAACTTTTGCTCTGCTACTACCACCAAAAACCTTTTAACTTAATAATTTCCCATCACTTTTACCCAAACTTTCCCATTTTTAATCAAACATCATATTCAACTACAGACCTCCACCCTCAGGAATTTGTCTCAAAAACTACCTGAATCACAGCGGCAACAAAATTGAAGCTATCAAACACAATTACTGGCAATTTAACATTATTTTATTTAAAAACTTGCTATTTCCAACTCTTTCATGTATTTTATTCTTGTCTAAATGATAAATAAGAGCTTCTTTCTATTTACAAACTCCATCTGTGTCTTCAGTCCATCCCCCTACCCCTAAGGCCTTTCTTCGAGTCATCCTCTCTTTTTCTCTGAATTTTCAACCTATCTTTTCCTAAAAGATCCTTTCCTTCAGCCTATAAACACATGATGTATTCCCTATTCTAAAAGAAAGGAACCTACAGTGAGTGATATTATATATCCCTAGACAATATTTCTTTTCCACACTCTCTCAGAATGTTTATTTTCTTATCTCCCAGTCACGCCTCAGGCCACTGTAATCTGCCTTTTTTCCCTCACCACCCTTCTGCAATCACCTTAGTTAAAGTCACCAATGACTCCTCACTTGACATATCTAATGGGCGTTTATCATTTACGATTTTTACTGTTGATATTATTTCTTCCCTCTTAAAACTATTCTTTCACCTCTATTCTTCTTACTCTTCTCATGCTCCCTTCTCTACATCCTTCAGAAGCTTCTCTTTCTCTGTCTACCACTTAAATATTAATGTTTCCCAAGGCAGAAGGAAACTCCTTGGTCCTCACATCATGAGTTGTTTCTCTGGTCGATTTCACTTTTGTTTTTGTGGCTATTTCCCATTAGTAGTGAATCAACTTCCAGATTGTTCTATGTAACCTAAAATTCTTCTTATGCTTTAAAATTACTTATTTTACTTCCTGCTAGAGGTTTCCCTTAACCCTATCAATAATTCCAAAGCTCTCGCCTAAACTGATTCCTCCCCTAATACCTCCCATTTCCACCTTTGTTAAGGTACCATATGTACCCAGTTCCCAAACAATGAGGCTGGGAGTATTTCTTGACTTTTTGGTCTCCCTCTCAACATCCAAATCTCAACATTTACCAAGTATTATTGATTTTAATTGATTAAGTCTCTCATCTTCTGTCTGTCTCTCCATCCACTACCTTACCCAGTTCAGGCCCCCAGTTTCTGTTGTACTAGACCAAGCCAAATACTTGAATACACTTTTTTCTTTTCCCTTTGCTCTCAAATCATCAATCCACAGAATTTCTGGAGTAATTATTCTAGAGTAAATAAATATGTTATAGCCGGCCCATAATTTAAACTCTTCAAAGTATGTCTATCACTTACAGTCTTAGTTCCGGCATAGAGCATACAAAGTTATCCATCATTGGGGACTATCTCTATCATTGCAGGTTCATTTCTTGCTATTCCTCACCTTTTGGATAATGCTCCAATAGCACTAAACCATGGTATTTATTACTTTAGCGACTTTGCTCATACATTTCTTTAAAATTCCACTGACATCTTACCTTGCTTCCATATAAATCTAAATAATTCCAATTCCTCCTTTAAGATATAGTCTAGTTGTCTCCTCCATGACATCTTTACATAAAGTCCTTCATCATGCTACTCACCATTAATATCAGTAATTCCTTAATATGCTGTGGATAGTTTTAAGTAGAGATAAATACTAAGAAAAAAAAAGTGGTGTATGGGGTAAATTTTAAAATATAAAAGGAATAATTATTAAAATAAAAGATATATCCTATTAAAATGACATTAATAAAAGGTAACATGATATCCATTCTAAATATGTTTAAATGCTGACTGTGTTTTAAAATACACAGTGAATCAGAGATAATTTTGTACTGGTCAGCATAACCCGGCTAGAAGAAAAAAAGTTTTGATTCCTAATATTAGCTAATATTTTTCTCCTAAAGTTATGTAAAAGAAGTTTAGCAAACAATTATTTTAGTATTTAGGTCTGTTTCAAAGAGATAGCACTCATAATTTTTCATTTTACAATCTTGGGATACAGAGACTAGTGATTCTGATTCTTAACAGATTGGGGGTGTCTTGTTGCATTTACTACATTCATTCCACTCAAAAAATTCCAGATTTCATATAACCAAAATATGGCCCACTTGGAGCTATTAACACATATTTATTCCCAAAAGGTAAATTTTCAGACCACAATTTTAAATGCCACCTTGAAATCTATGCTGGGAAACTGGACACAGAGAGATGGTGCCACTTTCTTTCTTTCTTCTTCTTTTTTTTTTTTTTCATAACCCTCAATAAAGGGATCACTTCGCCTTTAACTGTTCAGTTATTTTGACTCAAGTAGGTAAGTGAGAAAGAATTTGGGTAATTTAGTTCAAAAGCTATTCTTCAAGAGAAAGAGATTGATCTAATTTTAAACTTTGTCAAATAGGTAAAAGATAAACAATGTAGCAAGGGAATTGAGGATATTTCTGAGAAGAGTCAACCTCTGGGTACGTAAGTACGTAAAGAAAATTGAAGACTAACAGGAAAAAGTGAGGTTCAAGAGAGTCAAGTTCTCTATTAAGATAAAAGAACTAGCGAGACAGAAGTAACTTGATAAAAGAATAAGAAAGAACCATGTGGACTTCTGGTCTAAAAATTGGAGTATGTGAATTAGGATTTCAAAGATAGAACAATTTCTAGCGATGATAAGATTCAAAGTAAGGCCATGGGAGTGACAGACTGAAGTAGAATGGGATGTAAAAGTTCATTACCTCCAATTTGAGACAGTCAAGAAAATAAGTGGGTGCTAAACAAATCATTCAGGTGAATGTTAACATCACTCAGGCTGACAGCAGAAACTGTGATGAACAGGAAGACTAAAGGCAGGTACCAAAATTTTCAGTGAATAAAATGGCTTAAGTAAGTGGTCAACAAATAATAACATGGAAGGGTAATGGGTGGTTGTGCTCAGTTGCATTACATACAAAGGTACAAGGGTTCAAGACAGGAAGCACAGAATGTTATGGTAATAAATATAAGAGAATGGATCAATGACTAGATAAGCCCTTATATCTTCAACAATACCAGAATCTCATAGTGGATTGAGATGGGAGTTAGAGAGACTGGGTTACTCAGAAAGTTAGCAGAGTGAAAACAAATGATCAAAATCACTTTTTAAAAAGGCAAAGGAAAGGAAAGTTAAAACGAAAATTTGA
>NW_011889003.1:1898852-1901191 GCF_000151845.1 Pteropus vampyrus | reverse complement strand
CCTGAGGATATTAGCCCAAACCACCCAACCTGCAAATTCCCCAGGGCTTTTGTAGCTGGATGGCGGCCACGTCCTGTTTCAGGGCCAAACATTTGCAGAAAAGGGAATTAGAAAATATAAAAGAAAATTAAATATGGTAATAACCACCATAATAAAATGAAAAGCACTAAATTTCAATTACATTTACTGAAAGATAACACAAAACTTGAATTATTAGGAATTTATTCTTGATGTTATGTTTAGTTTCCTTCCATATCTATCTACATCAATTCAGTCCTTAGGAACTTACTCACTGGTGTCGATTATTTTTTTTTCCTAAACTCTTTTCTTATTAACACTTAATTAACTAAATTAATAGGATAAAAGTGGTCACATATAACACAAATCACTTTGAAACTTTAGTCAGAGTGAGTACAGTAATTGCTTATCTATGCTAGCTGAACCCACCACATTATCACTACCATTCTCTTTTCTGCTTATAGGGCCTCAAAAGTTATCAATGAAGTGGCTCAAATCCCTAAAGCTACATATAGGCCTTCTTTCCTTTATTTTTCTACTTAATCCCCCTTTCTATTAACTGACAGGCAATTGATATGTCCCTTAAATATAAGGTGAATGATGGTAGAGTAGAAATAAGCAAGGATTTTCCCATAGAGCCAGTACTTTTCATGGATCCCAAATCATCTATAATGACCAAGAAGTAGATCATAGCCACCTTCAAAAAGATAACTAAAAAGCAATCAGTTTAACCTAAGTACTTCAAGGACTGACTCCTCAACTGTAGAGGGAGGTGGGGAAGCAGGCTGTTAACATAGGTACAAATCAACCAGTGCTATCTAAATATCTAATTATAAACTCTGTTGAGAAAGGTAGGCAGTCAATTGCAATTAATTTTTTTAAATGTTTTATCCTTCTAGGTAATCATGAGTTAACTGTCATTCCTGGAGAACTAAATTTTTAGAATCAAGATATGATCCTAGCTGTTTAACGAAGCTGTATATTTGACATCCTACTACAATTAAAGTTTTTATATATAATTTATTTTCTACTATTTTATAAGGATAATGTTTCTATATTTCATTAATAACTATACACATAAAACAGAAATAGAATTATATCATATCAATAGACACATGCAATTCTACAAACAGACTCAATTGTAAGAAAAATATACCTGCCATCCCTGTGATGATGTTCAGTGGTCTGACTGTATCTGGAGCGAGGTAGAGTAAGAAAATGACTGCAAGCATGGCAGAAACAAGAATAGAAATAAGACTCAGAAAAGAAAGAAAAAAGTATAGTTTAATTTTTAAAAGTGAGATTCAAAAAAGATAAGTAGATAGTAAGCAAAGCAAATGAAAATTGCTACTGGAAAGCTTGTTCTTTCTACTCAATATCTATTATAATACATCAATGTTAAAGGTTAAAATATTCTAAGTATTCTAAAATAAAACACAACAAAATATAACAAAATATAACAAATTGAAATTTTAACAAATTATATTCCAAAATTAATGAACAATTATCACTCAAACATCTTCATCACCATCTGTAAAATGTTAGACAACACAGATGTTTTCTTATTATTTTAGGAGGAAAGATGAGAAGAGAAAAATAAGGAAGTTTAAGAAGAAAATAATAAAAAAGGTAATTTCTAATACTTATACTTAGGAGATTTTACAAGATAATTATTTCTTCTTTAATCATTAATAATTAAAAATAACTAAAAGGACCTTATAAATTCCAGTTAGTAACAAATTGATTCAAATAATTTCTGATTATTAATTTTATTAAATTTGTTGAATACTACTTGTTTTTCAAAACACTGTTTATTATTTTTACTGCATGCTATTGGCTCTGTGTATCTCAGGACTTATGACTACATAAGCCATCAAAGCAGCAGACTGACCTTTTGCTCATTTGTAGTTCTTTTCTTTTCACGGCACTAATTTAAAATTGTTCTATTTTCTTAAAATTTTTATTGCCAAACACTTAATTTTGACAGATGATCATTATGCTTCTTTCAGTGAAAAATTGAAACCAACCTTGAACTCTCTCAACTTCCATTCTTCTACCACTAAATACAGAATAAATATACATTTATATCTGCACTTGTACTTCTTCACCAAAGGGAGAAATTCCTCTACGTGTAATTCTACTTCCCAAATGAGTTTGCTTCATTCATTATTGTCTTGTGCCTACCGTTCCTCAAGTGCACTTAAATCTAAAGAGAAAACTTTCACTAAACTTGTCTTCCTCTTAAGCCATTGACTCTCTTTGACTTTCCTTTCACCATAAAGCACCTTAAAAGGTATACCTATAATTTTTGCCATTACTTC
>NW_011889003.1:1896472-1898802 GCF_000151845.1 Pteropus vampyrus | reverse complement strand
TACTCAATATCTATTATAATACATCAATGTTAAAGGTTAAAATATTCTAAGTATTCTAAAATAAAACACAACAAAATATAACAAAATATAACAAATTGAAATTTTAACAAATTATATTCCAAAATTAATGAACAATTATCACTCAAACATCTTCATCACCATCTGTAAAATGTTAGACAACACAGATGTTTTCTTATTATTTTAGGAGGAAAGATGAGAAGAGAAAAATAAGGAAGTTTAAGAAGAAAATAATAAAAAAGGTAATTTCTAATACTTATACTTAGGAGATTTTACAAGATAATTATTTCTTCTTTAATCATTAATAATTAAAAATAACTAAAAGGACCTTATAAATTCCAGTTAGTAACAAATTGATTCAAATAATTTCTGATTATTAATTTTATTAAATTTGTTGAATACTACTTGTTTTTCAAAACACTGTTTATTATTTTTACTGCATGCTATTGGCTCTGTGTATCTCAGGACTTATGACTACATAAGCCATCAAAGCAGCAGACTGACCTTTTGCTCATTTGTAGTTCTTTTCTTTTCACGGCACTAATTTAAAATTGTTCTATTTTCTTAAAATTTTTATTGCCAAACACTTAATTTTGACAGATGATCATTATGCTTCTTTCAGTGAAAAATTGAAACCAACCTTGAACTCTCTCAACTTCCATTCTTCTACCACTAAATACAGAATAAATATACATTTATATCTGCACTTGTACTTCTTCACCAAAGGGAGAAATTCCTCCACGTGTAATTCTACTTCCCAAATGAGTTTGCTTCATTCATTATTGTCTTGTGCCTACCGTTCCTCAAGTGCACTTAAATCTAAAGAGAAAACTTTCACTAAACTTGTCTTCCTCTTAAGCCATTGACTCTCTTTGACTTTCCTTTCACCATAAAGCACCTTAAAAGGTATACCTATAATTTTTGCCATTACTTCCTCACTTCTCATTCATGCTTGAAGCTTACTGTAATTTGACTTCTGCCTCTACCACTCTCTTGAAGCTATCCTGTGAATGTTATCTGTGAAATCCTAAAAAATCCTTTCACCTCTGCGTGATCCTCATCATACTGAATTTACCTATGGTATTAGATAAACATTGATTTTCAAGCTCTATTTCTTGACACTGTCCTCTCTTGGTTTCTGAAACACTATTATTTCTGGCTCTAAAAATAGTATTTAACACTTAACTATATGCCAAGAACTCCACTAAAACTTTGTCCACTTTACCTCATGTTACTTCTCATAACAACTCTTGAGATGGGTTCTATTATTCCCACAGATATTTACATTGAGGCTCAGTGCTTGCCCATAGCCATATAGAAAGTAGCAGTACTGAGTTTCAAACTCAGGGCTTTCTTAATCCTAAATTCAGGATCTCTTTATCTAACTGCCTCTTTATCCATTTCCTTTACTGGATTTCTTCTCTGTACTCCTTAGAGGCAGTGGTTTTCCAAGGTTTGTTCCTCAACCTTCTTTATATTCCAACACATTCTTTCTGGATAATACTATTTGTTTGTATAGTGCAAAGTCTCATATTGCCTTAGCCTTGATTTTTCTTTGGGTTTCACAGCACATTTCCAGCTGCCTTCTGGGCTCTTTGCATGGCTGCTTGAGTGTCATGCAGACACTTCAGAAAAAACACAGTGAAGCTTGAGCAAAACATTTGCCTATTTGGACATTTGGTGATACATTTGTGAACTAAGGGAGCTGGAGCAGTACTCAAATTTTCTTTTTGAGCAGAAGACCACTTGCTTTTTCAAACAGAATTTTATGTAAAACCAATATATATAAATGCAATAAAATCAGAATGACACTGGGTAAAAAGAAAGTGAGAAGTCTAGACCCCATCCATTTGGCTTCATCCTTACCTACAACAGCAGTCCTTTGGGCACCTCTTCAGAAGCAAGGACTCCATGGCCCCTCTAAAGGCCCCTCTAGTTTCAAATATTCTTTAATCCCCTTTTGGAACTTAATATAATACTTCAGCTATTCCTCTTTTTGTAATCCCAGTTTCAACTAAGGATTTAAATATTTACTTAATAAACCAAGTTTTCAAATCTCAGGATTTAACTTCTCCATTTTCCTTATTTTCCACACTCTGTTGATTCATAAACCTTGCTGGTTCTAATGCCTAAATAACTCAGATTTATCCCTTTCTTTCCTTTTCTTCTGCCACTGCAAATCAGGCTGACTTTTCCTACTGGAATAACCTTCTATTAAGTCTCTCTTTCAGATCCCAAACCCCTCCTAAACCAATCCATTTTCCACCCTTCTAGAGAAGTATATTTGCAATTATGCTTCTTACCATGTAGAT
>NW_011889003.1:1863074-1891517 GCF_000151845.1 Pteropus vampyrus | reverse complement strand
AATTATATTTATAATTATCCTTACGTATATTAAATTAGCCTGAATGTCCCCTTTTAGAAATCACCAGATACATAAAAAGGACTGCAAAAATAGAAGATAAAATATCGTACCCTTAAAGTAACCAATAGTTTTTGAAAGCTAAGTTTCTAACAATTTCAACTTAATATAAAACTTTCTGCTATCTTTAAGATTTTGTTTTGCCACTTTATGATTCCTAAAATATACTCAGAATGATTTAACTATGTTAAAATATATTCCTGAAGTATAATAAATAAAATATTGCACTATTTTTGTGAAGTGAATTCTCTTTCATTTACTTTATATTTTCAAACTTTTAGAGAAATGTTTCCCCTCATAGTTGATAACTGAAAGGACTAAAAAAGACTGAAAATAGTTATGCACCAGTAAGATGATATGTTTGCCACTTTCACTAGCTGGCTGACTAATAAAGAATAGAGAAATAGCATAAATATGTAAGGTAACTCAGGGATCCATATAATAGGTCATTTTTCTTTTTAGAATATAAATGTATTAATTGAATGCACAGAGAAGAATGTTTATGAAGTCATATATCTTCTGTCAATGTTAATTATACTTTTTCTTATTATGCTAAAAGTGTTGACAAAAGAAAAATTCTGAGATGTCCTACATTACATTACACCAGGGAATGAAAGAGACAAGAGTATTTAATCAGTTAATAGCTATGAGACAACTAACAATAGACTGCTCACATTCCTGAAAATATGGCGGAGCTCTGAATCAACTGTAGTGTCTGCCAGACACCACCACATCCTGCCTATGTATGAACTTTCATGACTGTTTCTCACAACCAAACAAAAGAAGTAAATATTTCTTCCTTACTAACTGTGCATCTATCCTAGAACTGCCCCCACTTCACCTTTTCCCACCCTCCCTTACCTGTAGCCAATGTAAGTTCTTTCAAATCAACTTACATCTTTCTTCCCTAAAACGTAATGTATAAAAGTGCCCATCAACTCCAGGATGGCAAACAAAAATGTCTTTTCTACCTGGCCATGTTGCTGGTAGTTTAGACTTCATGCCCAGGACCTGGTTCTTCTCTAGTTAGCATTTGGCTGAATAAACATTTTTTAGAAAAGCTTTCAGCTGTGAAAGTTTTTTTCTTTAACAGTATACTCCATGCACCCAATATATTTTGGCCTCTAGGACAGACATAAAAATTCTTATTGCAGGATATCTCTGACATGTTACAGGAATATTACCTAGTACTCTATACTTATTCTAAAAGCAAATTAAATTATATAAACAAATAAGCTCTTGAAATGATTTCTAATACTAAAACCACATAGTTTGCCCCAGGAAAATTATGTTTTTAGTTACAGCAGTTACCAGAATCTACCAGAGAGACAATAATATAAAAAGTGTGTGTGGGGATGCAGGGGGGTGGGGGGAATGGAGAGGAAGATAAAAGACGCCCTTTGCAATTCATCATTTTAGCTCGTATCCCTGAACCCAAGTTTCTATATTACTTGTAAAGAACCTAATTTTATTTTCAAAACAAAATTTTGACTAATGATAGAATGAAATGTACAAAGAAATAAAGAGCCAATCAAATTTTGATATAATTATTTTAAAATTACCTATAAGAAAAGGATATGAAGACTACATTTCCTTCTTATAACACTTAAGTTTAACAAGGTACTATAAACTAATGTCAAATGGCATAATTTCTCACCCAATATAGCTACTATAAAAGCCATTATCTTTATGCATAACTTTTCAATATGTCCCCAAGTCCTTCATCTTTGTACTGGGTCTTTCTGATGTGTATGTGTGTTCTGCCTCTGTACCTTTGCTCTTGTTCTTGCCTGAATAAAAATGCTCATTTTTCAAGGTTCAACTCATGTCCTACATTCTCTACAATGCTTTATAAAAAACATCTGAATTGACCGATTTCTCTTTTTTCTGCTTAATTAATAAGCACATTAAAATGTAAATTATTTGTAAGCCAAAAGATCTTCTTAAAACATTAAGAGCAATGCGCATTTTTTTGAGTATGTATGATGCAACTAGAGGCACTGTCATTCAATACAACCAATAACCCTATAAAGTTGGTGCTAATATTATAATTTTATTGATAAGGAAATCGAGTGCCAAATAGGTTAATTTTCCCAAAGATACATAGTTAGCAAGTGGTAAAAAGTCTAAATTCAAACCCAATGCCATTTGGTTCCGAATCCTATGAAAAAGAGTACATTCGACAAAATATTATTCTGTCCAGTGCACCAATTCTTACTGACAAGAAAGGTTAATGCACCATTCGAAATAACTAAATTTTACTTACTATTTCAAAGGAAATTTTCTTTTAGGCTTTAAATCAACAACATTATCATTTGACTATAAAATGCTATTCTTGAAAATTCACTGTAAGAATTCCAGAGTATTCTAGCCATTTAAATAATACATAAAAATTACAATGCCAGAAGACAGCATAGGGAATGCAGTTAGCATTAATATGATGGCTAGGTGGAGGGCCGGGGGAGGGAGGGAGCAATTGGGGGATCGTTTTATGAACTATATAGATGTCTAACCAATGTACTGTATACTTGAAACTATTTTAAATAAATAAATTTTAAAAAATTATAATGCCTTCATAGGTAAGCTATTATTGAAAAGCTTTTAGATTAGGATAAAATAGATATTAAGAACCCATTGTTTAATAATGTCATAGACTATCTACATGGATAATACTGTATTTTTTGATTTTTGATTCCTCACGTTAATGAATAACGATTATAGAGATAACTCAAAAGTAATACATTAGAAATGGTTTATAGTCCTATTTAAATGAAATTCTATTTTACTTATTTCAAAAAGGATTTAAAACAGGTTACAATTAAGAGTAATAATGACCTGGTAATCTATAGCATTCTAAAGGAGTAATGAACCACACGGATCAAGTTCCATCAAAACTGAATTACTTGAACATTTTTGCTAAACTAAAAGATTCCTAAAGTTATGAAGTAAGCAAGAAAAAATATAATGACATTTCAATTATGACTATATCAGGTAATATCAAGGATTAGTCACCAAGAATTTAATAAATTTTTGTTCCTAACCCTAGGGCCATTTGCCTTCAAATACTGGTAAAATATTATGTATCTGATATGATAGTGACAATTTTTGTTTGTAAGTATAATTCTGGAGGTTAATTTTAATTTATTCTTCTTTGTAAGATTTAGACCATGTTGTCTTCTGAGAAAATATCAAGTCCACTTTTCATTAAAAGAAAAACTTTACATAAAGTTGAAGGATTTAAAATCATTTCAGACTTTCCTGTCATCATTTCCTTAACAAATTTTCAATATACAAGTTTATGAATCACTATACAAATAATTTCCAGAAATGATCAAATTCATTAAAATTCTATTAGATAACAAAATCACTCTTCAAACACCCTAATAATCTTCTTTCTAACTCTTAATCATGCTGATATAGTTATCTTTCTTTATTACTGTACCTGATAAGCATAAATTTCTATAGGTGCATGCCTATAATTACCCCAAAAATATAAATAACTGTGCTAAAGTCAAACAAATTAAAAATAAATAAAATAGTACATTAACTTTCATTATTAATATCTATTAAACATATTAATTTAATTTCTTCTTAGATGTCAGATACAAAAGATAATACTTGTTTGACACTTAAAAAGTAAGATATTCCTTATCTTTTCTTTTGAAAAAGTGTGCTAAAATAAACGAAATTATAAGCATGAAATCAGAATAATCCTAGATTTAGAGAGAACAATTAAATTTATGAATATTGACAGCAACATCTCATATCAGTTGGTTTAAAAGCCCCTAAGTATTTTTCCTAAAATTAGTTTCGGATGCATACAAAGGGACTCCTGAGTTCCCTTGTTATTTCTTCATAGCATTCTCTGAATAGTAAATTAAGCTTTTTTTCCTAATCCTTACCTCAAACCCATTACACAGTTTGGGGGAAATATCATAGCATTTTCCATTTTATATATATTCAAACCATGAATTAGAGTTTTAATCAATTTGCTGAATTTAAAAAATTAGTAGTAGTTAACGTATGTATTGAAACATGCCATGTTACTTGCAAGTATGTCACATTTAATGGAGTAAATTCAGAGAATTCTTCCAAAGACAGCTATCAACAGCATGATTCTTTAAGATGCTATAAAGGATTACTGAAAGCCATGAGAAAAAAACCTCTTCATGGATCAGTTTTTGTGTTTGTTTCCTAAACAAACCAGACTTGTCTCAATAATTTTATACATAAAAAGTCACATTGATTTCCCTGATGAATATAAAAGACTAAAATCTATTGTCTCATGAAAGTATTTTCATATATAATTGGTTATGATAAGGTAAAAAATAATAAAATGTCTTATTTTCATTATGATTATCATATGTGCAAATTCACTAACTCTACTTGATTTAACAAAGGACCAAAATTACAAGAGCAAGATGATTTTATATTTTTCTTACCAAAGAAAAGGTTGTTTTTGCTTTGTTCTACTTATTTTGTTTTTAATAACGTGGTGGTCATAAGAATGAATGTAGGCATTGTAAAGGAAACATACGGTTTTAGAAAATAAGATATAAGAAATACACAATTTCAAGATGAAAACATTTTGTGGTAACATCTTTTACCTGAAGGCAGTCATTAGAATAAGGCCTAATAGTATTTAATCATATTTACCTGTCTCTATCTGGAGAATAATGGTCATCCATGACACGATGTCTATCCATTCGGCTAATTGTGTTATAATGTCCGGTAGTGGAGCGTGTCCCTCGAAGTCCCTGTTCCACATTCCGACTGAAATAGCAAGAGCTATTAAATATCTTAATAAACCGTAATCATTTACCATACTAAGAAATGAGGTTTATTAATATAGTAGAAAAAGACAAAAATCAGTATAATGTCAAGTCCAAGTTTTTTGCTTTATTAATTGCATCTCTGGCTAACAGTATAACTATCCATTAGACTGAAGTTAGGAGATTAGTGCTATAACAGAGATATGACATAAAATTAAACTAATATCAATGAGGATAGAGATAAGGATTATCAAAACTATTAAAAGATGACTCCCAGGTCTCTAGTGATACTCAATGATATATGAAATATAGCAGGAAGATTTGCGTAGAAAAAAATGAGTTCAGCATGTTGTTTACAGACAATGTATTGGTAGATCCTATTTTAGTGATAATGATTCTTTGTTTTTTAAAATCTAAACTGAAGTCTTTAAAATCTATCGATGATGATTTTTTAATGTACCATTCTTGGCCTAGATTGTCTATGTACACAATTCCTTTTCACGATAGAATAAACCTTTTATGTAAGCTCCTGTTACAGTTCCTATTATGTAAACCTGAAGCTAATTTAAAACCTAAGCCTTTTTCTATTGGTGTGTTCAAATATTCTTTCCATGGTAAAAATCAAGCACTCATTATTTCTTTTTTTTTTTTTTAATGAGGTAGGGCTTAATTTATTAAAGTTACAAATTCAAACTCTAGTTCTCTCTTAAATTTAAATTTCAGATTACAAATCTTATTATTCTATTGATAGTTCTACTACATTTAAGAAATAACTTTTCAGAAAACTCAATATTTACTCCTATTTACAAACTTAGCTAACTCAATATCTTCAAATACTTTAAAGTATGTTTATAAACTAATTACGTTTTCTTTTTAAATTCTTCAATTACCTAAATTAAGTAAATGCTTTTTAAGTGTTTAATATCCTCATAGATTAAATAAGTTAAATTTATAAATATAATAAATCTTGAATTCTTTTAGATTGTCCAATACTATGCATAAAATTAAGATTATAATTAAAAATTCTAAGCCTAAAATTAACTCAATTATTCATATAAAATAAGCACTACAAGATTATCATTCTAAGAGTTCAAATTTCTTAAACACTTCAAGTATATAAAATGTGAATTATGCACATATTTCTTATTAGCAAATATATTATTTCCATGGCTCTTAAGTTAAGCCTTTCTGTACTTAACTGGACTGATCAGAGTTTTCCACTGGGTATAAAACCTCAAGCTACAGATTTTCTGAGCCATTCAGCCATTGTCCAAGCATTGCTTTTATTTTTCATATGATTGTTCCTAATTTTAAAGCCCCTTCAGTTGTTTATTTTTTCCTATTTCTTAAATTATCAGAAGTTATATCATCCATGAGTATAATGAGTTTGGTTCTAAGCAAATTTACTCAAAACTGACATATGATCGAAAGCTGGATCTTCCTTATAATTTTCAACTTTCACAATAAAATAATATTGGTCAAAGTTATATTCTATATTTCATATTACTCTCATTATATGAGTTATTAAGTAGTAACTGTTTTTCCTTAAGTAACTTTTTTCCACAAGAATTTATTATCTTTAGAGGTTATTAATAATACTTGATTATAAATACTTGTAATATTACCCCAAAATAAAATGCATATGCTATCTTACCTTTGTGGAGGAGGGACGCTGGGTGACCATGACCTAGTCCTTCCTATAACATCTACTCGGTGAGGAGACCCTGATGGTGAACAATGGTTTGATGACATTACTTGTTCTGGCACTGATAATGTTGAGCTTTGAAGATCTCGACCATTGTGTCGATAGTCTGACGGAGAAAAAATTAAGTTTATAGTTATCTACACACTAAGTCCTTTTGTATTTTCTACATTACTGAAAAACATGTTGGTGAAGTTGAAAGGTTTTGCATATGTTAAATGTAAACATAATGAATAAAGCATAATACTAAGACAAAATAATATTTTGTAAACACTTAAAAAGGAATGACAAATATTAAAATATTTAGATAGCTACTATGTCCAAAACAGTGTGCTAGGGTAGAGTAAAACTTTTATATACAATTAATTATCTTCAATAATATACTCAAGTTTATTCTGAAAACATTTTCATCTTTTCAATGACCTAGGGAGAGCTTCAAATGCTTCTCAACAACTACAAATATTTAAAATTATTAACTTCACAGGAAGTTTCTAAAAGTCAACAGTTATTTCTTTAAGAGATAAGCAGTATTAGAAAGCACTCTGAATACCATTTGAAAAACCTATGTATTTTTCTTATAGTATTTGACAGGGCTAAGAGACAAAAGAAATCTGAGAATAAAAATATGACAAATTGTAGGAGGAAAATAGCCCAATGATTTAATACACTTAGACAAAGTGTATTAGAGGTGATATTATTCAGATGAGTCCTAGAAAGCAACTGATATTTGATAGACATGGAGAAAAGTAGAAAGAAATCTAAGTTGGAAGAAAAATAGCAGTTCAATGTGGGACATCAGTGGGAAATAAGCAGTAAAGGTTAAATTTGACCCAAGTTGTATATACCTAAAATGTCATGAGGTTTGTAATGGAAAGAGCCTGAAAATTTCTAAGCAGGAAGTGACATCACCACCACCATTATCTTCACCATGCTCATCATGGCTACTATTAATTGAACTTTTACTATGTGTTAGGAACTCTGCCAGGAACTTGACAAAGTGCTCTGCTTCAACACTTGTATCAGAAGGAAACTCAGAAAAGGTATTGGTTCATATCTGATTTTTCCAACATGTTAACGTTTTCCAGTATTATTTTAGGTTAGTTTCCCTAGAAATAGAGCAAGAGCTAAAGATTTGGGTGCTTATGAATAATTGAAGGAGCGCTCTCAGGAGAAAGGAATTAGCAGAGCAGAAGAGTGCGTGAGAAGAAAGTGAACAAAAATGTGGTCTCAGCCCGATCCCATTGGAGGCTCTGGAACCTGAATTGCCCCAGAATTGCTCCAACTTTGAGGCAAAGGTCCTGGACATCTGTACTTCTATGTTGGTTAGTCACTGTCACTGGCCAAAGACTGTCAGTGGGGAGTAGGTGAACTGTCAGTGGGGAGTAGGTGATGTGGGTTTTGTCTGTCTGAGGCCAGTTCTCTGGAGAATAGGGCAGCTGTGAGTTATTAGCAACCAACACTCATAGTAGCTGGGGTAAAGAGGATATGGGTGGGGTACCGACAGTGTCTACTACCACACCAAATAATAGCAACTGAATGCAAAGTACACTGACACAGCCGGATGCAGCAAGCCAGAGAAATACAGAACCATATGTGATGCTCATTCATTCCATGTTCCTTCCTCTTGCCTCACTTTGGTCACAAACTCTGTCTTAGAGGTGCTTATCACATGGGTTCTTCCTGATGTTCGTAAATAGTTCCCAATACCATAACTTTTCAGACTTATCCTCCTTTCCATGTAGACCGATTCCTTCTACATAGGCACTTTCATTTTAAAGTCCTATATTTAATATTTTATTGCTTAAAACTTAATATGAATTTTTAATTGTGCTGTATTTCTATTTTTAGTGTTTTGATTACAAAGCTGCATGGGTTTTGAATGATCTTATCTAAACTGTTTTCTCCAGACATCCTGTTGCTTTTAGTGCATGATTTTGCAGATCACCAGGTTTTCTTTCAGGAATACACAGACATTGTAATAGAAATGACTGCAAACAAAACATTATCCCCATTTTACAGTTGAAGAAACTGAAATTTACGTTAAGAAATTTACATTAAATATAAAATACTAGGGCTAGGATTTAAAACAAGATCTATCTGACTCTGATGCTCTCATTGTATTCTAATTACTCATGATCTAAGTAATAATTTAGGAAGATGAAGCTGACAGCACTATATAATTCAAATCACTGGTTAGAAATGTTGCAGCAAGATTAACTGCTCTTATAAAACTTAGAAATGCACTGTTTAAAAGAACTCTGAAATGATAGAAATATTCACTATCAGCACCGTCCAATATGACACACATGACTGTTGAGCACTTGAAATCTAACTAGTGTTAAGGAACTGAATATTTAATGTATATATTTTAAATCAATTTAAATTTAAATAGCCACACATAGCTAGTGGCACAACTTTGGAATATGGCAATTAGTAATGGCAACAAACTAAACAGAAAAAGTCAATACATTCATTCAACAAATATTTATGAGTGTATGTGCATGCCAGGTATTACTCTGTGTGCTACAGTGAGCAAAACCAACAAAAAGCCTTGCCCTTGCAGAGCTTAAATTTTAGTTGAAGAGTTATAAAGACAAATAAAGGCTCAATAATTACATATATTTGAAGGTGATTAGGTGTTATGAGAAAAATAGAACAGGATAAAGGGAGATCAAAAATACCAGAACAGTGGTGGGGGGGCATTTTGCAATTTCATATAGGGTGGTCAGGGTAGGTGTGTATATATATATATATAGGACTCACTGAGAAGTTAACGTTTCAGAAAGACTTGCAGGAAGTGGGATGTTTTGCCAAGCGGATATACAGAGAGGAGGGTTCCAGGACAAGTAGGAAGGCGCCAAGATAGGAATAGATGTGACATGTTCACAGAACAGCAAGGAGAACAGGGCTCTTGGAGTGAAGCAAGTGATGAAGAGATCAGAGAGACTGAAGGAAGGAGGAAGATCACTGACGGCCTTTTGAATTGTAAAGATTTTTGACATTTAATCTGAGTGATTTTAATCTATTAGAGGATTTTGAGGAGAAATTGGACATGATCTATCTTTTTCTTTTACAGGATCACTTCGATTGAAATTGGACATGATCTATTTTTTTCTTTCACAGGATCACTATACTGAGAACAGACCGAAAGGAAGGCAATGATTCTAGCAAGAAATGACAGTGGTTCAAACTAAGATAATAGCAATGCAGATGAAAGTAGTCAGATTCTGGATATATTTTAAAGGTAGAGCCATCAGGATGATTTTGTGAATATTAGATGTTGGACATAGTAATAAGAGAAAGGGACAAGAACAAACCTAAAATTTTAAATCAAGTAAATAAAAGAATGGAGTTGTCATAAAAATATATGGTTCGGTGGGAAGATCAGGAGTTCAGTTTTGGATATAGTAAGCTGAAGATATCAACTACTTTTCCAAGTGGAGATGTCAAATGGGCAGAAGGGAAAAAAAAATTTAGAGTACAAATAAAAGGCCTCAACTGGACATTTGGGAGTTTTAGCATACAGATGCTATTTAAAAACATGGGACTTTAAACAGATGTGATCACTAGGAGAGTGAGTGTAGATAGAGACTAAGTCCAAGGATGGACTCTGGGGGTACTCTAATATGAATCTGTAACATTTTGTAATTACATACAGGACCAAAATACAAGGAAGAAATAAATGAGTTATAACTTTTGATAAATCTATGAGGAAGTTAAGAGTATACCACAAAGAGTAAGAGACGTATAGTAACATTTACCAGGTTTTGGGGAGAGATAATAGTATTTCAGGCATATAGGCAGGCACACAATTATACATATGGACAAGAATCTTGGGAAAGGCGTTAGGATTTTGTTGATAAAGATTAAGAGTCATTTATATTCTATATAGAGTATATACGAGTATATATACAGAAAAAAATATCTCTGACTACAGAGTTTAAGCAAGACTATTGAGAAAAAAATGAAAAGTTACTAAAAGGAGAAAAACGAATAATGCAGTCACATGGCGATTAAAAAGAAATATAGAATTTTAAGATAATATTCATGATTAATAATGTAAAGTGCTACTCAGAAGTGATAAAAAATGAGTACTGGTGATAATGGATTTATGAAATCAGGAGATTATAAGTGACTTTCAAGAGCTAATTATCAAAACCTCTCTACTTTCCCAATGGAAAATAAATTATTTACATTTGTAAATTGTTTCAGGTCACAGTAGAAGATAATAATAAAAATTTATGTGGCTATGGTTAATATTATATATATGTATTCCATTTATTCGTGTTGTGGGGTGAGTCAACTGGTTCAAAGAATAGTTAGTTTTTAATTATTCCCATTCTCCTTACTCAGTATACCATGGGGGAACAGGGGAGTTGGCAAAATTCACATCTGGAATTGCTTCTCTGAGAAACTTAAATTTCAATTTCAATTTACATGGAAGAATAATATTAGTGATGCAAATGTCAAAATGACCTCTGACTTGAGTGAATCAGAATAAACAAAATAAAGAGCACATGGTAAATATTACTTCTGGAATAGTTAATTTTCAAAACATCTGCTTTGTAAACTTGAAAAAATTTAGTAAAGCTGTAAAAACCAGTGGTCCCCAACCTTTTTTGGCACCACTGGCCAGTGCTCCTATAAGAATCTAATGTCTGATGATCTGAGGTATAGCTGAGGCGGTGATGCTAGCACTGGTCCATGGCCCGGGGGTTGGGGACCCCTAGTCAAAACAGTTCATTATTGAGAAAAGACAGCTTAGGTTAAAAAATGTTATGAATGGTTTTAACTGATAATCTAAATTTGACAGATATACAGTCTGCAATTGGAAACAAATCTCTGCATACGGGCAACAAAGTATTAACAGATTTGCTGGTGCACTGACTTTTACTATTTGCTTATAATGACAACATAAAGGTGGAGGAGGGTATGTGGTCCTGTGTATATGTATATATGTAAATTGCATTTGAAATTTACATATATACATGTGTATATATGTATATACAAATTAAGAACAAATTCACAGAGAATACAAAATTATTTGCTTGATCTGGTGGTCAAATTATTTGATAAACTATTGATTGAAACATTTATTCTCTATCAAAACTAGTTTTAATGATGGAACTTTAAACCAAAAAGTAATAAAAGAAAATGTAAAAAACTTTTGTAACAGAATTAACATATGTTTAAGTCTTAGTTGTCATGACACTTATGTAAATATAATTGATACATCATTTATTAAAGTTACCAGCCTATGAAACGATAACATTTGAGAAACTACAATACCATAATCGTGATCTTGATATTCATAGAAAGAATATGGAGATGACATCAAATTTTTAATGGTGACAGAATTCCCAAATTTGATGTCTTCTCCATATACTTTTTATGAACTTCAAAATAAGGATTATGGTATTGTAGTTTCTGAAATGTTATTTTTCAAATGTATTATTATAGTATATGTGAAAAAACTCTCTCAAAATAACACTGCATTTCAAAAAAGCAAAATATAGGATATTACACACCAGTCTTTTCTAATAATGTTGAAACAAGAAAAAATAATTTTTCATGATGTTGAAAAATAATGAACCCAGGTTAAATACTTTGAATTATGCAGGCTTTTAGACAGTATTAACCCAAATAATGAAAGATTCCTATGAAGCTATTTTT
The DNA here is from genome assembly GCF_000151845.1 of Pteropus vampyrus. Classification (NCBI taxonomy): domain Eukaryota; kingdom Metazoa; phylum Chordata; class Mammalia; order Chiroptera; family Pteropodidae; genus Pteropus; species Pteropus vampyrus. The sequence goes on along the minus strand of NW_011889003.1, from coordinate 1,879,313 downwards.
CAAAAAATACAATCCCTTTAAAATAATAAAATGGAAAAATAATAAAATGATCCTATTTTTGCCACCCTAAAAAGAGAAAATGAAAGAATTGAGATGTCCTAAAAATGATGTCAACATGAAGAGCTTTAATGACCTGAAGGAAATATTTTGGATAAAGAAAACCTGATGTAGCTATACATTAGTAGAGAAAAAGTGGAAAAATCAATTATTAAAGGAATAGAATACAAATAGAAAAAATTGTAATGAAAAGAAACATTTTTTATAATATTGAGTATAATGTGTATATGCAAAACCCTTTTTTCTAGAATTTATCTTTAAAATGGATATTTACCTGTTTTAAATCATCAGATAATTTATTATTATAAATTACTGAATATATCATAATTTCAAAATGTAGCTGTACCTAATACTTAATCAACACAACAATGAAAAAATTTTCATGAAAAGGTAATTCAAATATTTGATATTTGGATATGCTGGTGATGTCAAAAAGATTTTTTCACATTGTTAGTGCAGTATATAAAGAAGGTTCTATTATACAACTTCCCAAATTTATAGTAAAATACTTATTATTTAGCAGTTTAAAATAGAAAATTTATAAGTACTCATTTATCTGACATCTTTCAATAAGCATACTCAATCTAACAATTAGTACAGATATTGCAGCAACTAACTATTCAGGAGTTTAAATTCTCATAAGGTTTTTAGAGGGGTAAAGAGGCATGTTGTTACTTTCTCGTTTTACTTATTTATTTACTATTTGTTAGTAAATAATGATGAATTACAGTTCCCCATTATTATAAATTCTGAAATTCTTACCTGATACTACTCCAATTCCATCATCACAGTCATAGTCAGAGACTTCACTATCACTTATTCTCTTCGACCCTATGAATTAAACAACAGTAATAATTAAAATTGCTGATTACTAAGGAGGGAGAAAATACCCTTGCCGACCTGAAAAACAAATAAATGGAACACTTGAAAATAAAAAATATAGAGATAAGGATATAGTCAATAACACTGTAATAACTATGCATAGTGGCAGGTGGGTACTAGACTAAACAGGGGATCACTTCATAAATTACATGTCTAATCACTATATTGTACACCCAAAACTAACATAAAATAATACTGAATGTCAACTGTAATTGAATAAAATAGATAAAAATACAGAGGAAAGTAATTATTAGCTTACAAACACATTTTCACACATATTTCATAATTAGAGATATGATTCTTGAAATAAATTATTCTTGAAATGTATAAGATAAAGTTCTTAAATGGCTTGAAGTTTGAAATAATATGAAATACTAAATAAAATATGTAAATGATTTGATGCTGATAAAATTTATTGGACAAAAACCCAAGTCAAAATAGCTAAGTCACGTCAGTTTTAGATGCTCTTATACCAAGGCACTTAAGTCTAAGTAAACTTCAAAACACAATACATTCTTTCGAATGCATTCATATGTCTTTTTCTAATATGCATGACTAATAAATTAAGTGTACCCAATTATTTATTTTTTCATACTCATGAAGAGGAAGCATAATTTAAGATATCTCAAATATCCTTTTATTATTAGTTTATTTATTGTCTTGAGAAGAAAATGAGAAATAAATCATCCAGAAATTGATGACTATATCTAAATTTTGAAGTGTTATGTTTTCTAAGAAACATTTTGACAAAACAGCAAAAATTATTTTAAGTCAAGAGCTCTGGGTATATTTTCACTGCAAAACAAATCTACAGCAAAATTTTAAAATGTTTATCACGCTATGGCAAAAACAGCATTGAAACGAATTTAGAACTTTGATGGCTAAAGCAGATGGTGTCTTCACACTTAATTATGAAATATATCACATACAAACAAACAAGCTATAATTCGTGTTTTAATATATCTTTTCTCTACGTGTCTTAGCAATAGGCACATTCTACACAATAGAATCCTTTATTAAAGCATTTTCCCTTCTTTAGTATCAGAAAATGATGACAAATGAAGTGTTGCTATTTCAAAAAATGACTTCCTTTGTCTACTTACATGTTATACCTTAAACAGACTAAACTCAGTTATCAGAAAATAAATGCTTTCCTATAGATTGATAAAACACTGAAAGCTCTCATTGTGTAAGGTGCCTAAAGTAGCAATATTTAAACATTCTATGAATGCCCCTACAATATTAGAAATACTCTATGCAATTTTCTTTGTTTGTTTGTTTTAATCCCTGCCCTCTTGAGAGAGGGAGAGTCTTTGTTGCCAGAAACTGCGTTATTTTTTTTTCTCTCAGTGGTAAGGCAGAAGAAAACTATTTGCTTTGATCATGTAGTCCCACTGAATGAGCTCACTATTTTCCTTCAAAATCCTTATCTCATAAAACTTTAGACCCAATGAAATCTGAGGCTGTTATAGCCCCAATTGATATGGAAAATACAATTATCTAACAACATCCCAACGGACTAGGCATATAAGGGTTTATAGAATTAGGACGTATATTCTAAACAGACTGGGGAGAGAGGAGGGATAATGGATGAAGCTATTGAGAGATTAAGAATTGTTACTCAGCTTGTAACGAGGTTTCACCTTGTAAATGCTTAAGAACAGGATAATGATTAGTTTAATATGCCAGGTACACTACAGAGCATAAATATTACATGCTTTTGGTATTGGTCAAGAATCGGATCTACCACTGGTGTAAGATAATGACATCTGCAAAAAATTAAGTTCATTTTTATCAGTCTTTGTGAGTGGTCTTGTGTGTTTGTGCATGGGGTATGAGGGTAAGGAGTATATTTGGTTTGTAAATGTTTGTAAATGTTTCTTCCTTCCAAATTTTTGATTACTTTCCAAAATGGAAGTCTTGATCTATTTTGCTATTAATTCTATGGAGGTTATATATATTGCAATTAATTTCTATTTGGATCTTTTATCACATTATGATGAATTCAAGAACTTGAGTTTAATGTCCTTGAATGTACTGATCTTCTCTTCTAAAAGCAGTGTTCGGTGTCCTGTTTAAGAATATTTTCCTGAACTTATGAGGAGAGATATTCTATTTTCTTTTGAAAGTTTAAATTTTGCTTTTAGCATTTACATCTTCATCCATCTTGAAAACGAGTTAATGTATGGTATGAGAAACAATGTAACTGCTTTTTTACATGGATAACATATTTCAGCATTCTTTAATATTTCCACCTTTCCCCAATGATCTGCATGTCACCTCTGTCATACCTAAATGTATCTTATTTGCTAGCATCTGTTTGGTGCTCTATCTTTTTTTTTCTTGTACGGGCTGTTTATCCATAAACCAGTAAGTCGCTGTCTTTGTCATTATAACATTATGTTTGAAAAGCGAATCTATCATATTTTGGATCTTTCTTCTTTGTTCTTCCATATCAATTTTAGATTAGGTTATCAAATTGCACAAAAAGATCCTATTGGGATTTTGAACTTCTTTGAATCAATATATCAATTTAGGGAATTTCGGCATATTATAGCACTTTTATTATTAGCCATGAACATGGCAATCTCTCATTTTGGCCCCTCAAACTTTCCACATTTGTTGGATTTATCCTTTGTATCCTATAATTTCAATTCTATAAGAAATACTGTTAAAACTGTTTTCTAACCTAATTGCTCATATACAGATATATAATTTTATTTAAAATAATGTTAACTTACCACCTTGTTAAAGTCTCTCTCTTTTTATACTTCTAATAAATTTATTGTGGTTTAATTTCGATTTTTCTATGCAGACAATCTTTCTTCCTAATCATAATGCCCTTTTTCTTTTTCTTGTCTTTCTGTGCTGATAACACAATGTTTGCTGAAAATAAGTAGAGAAAATTTATATTCCTTTTTAAATTCTGATTTTAAATAGAATTTTTCTAATATTTCTCCATTAAAAATAATATCTGCTGAAGTTACATTTCATAAATTCAGTGATATTTCATTAAGGATTTTGCAGCTGCATTTACAAGTGATTCTGGCCTGTTAAGTTCCCTTTCTTATACTAACCTTATGGTTTAAAATTAAAGTTACTTATTCTGTTTTTAAGTATGTGTAGTATGACATATTGACTCAAGGTGCATTGTTACATTTTTATAAAAATTTTTCACTTCATCTAAGTTTTTGAAGTCTTTACTAAAATATTCATAATTTTATATTATATGTTGATTTTCTGATGTATCGATTATGTCTCTATTTAAATACTGCACTAAGTCCTAAGTCTTTTAACTTTTTCTTCTTAGGTTTATAAGATATTTACCATACATCATTAATATAAGACAACACTGAATGAATGCATGACAACTGCACAGATAATGAATCTTTTCAAAAATGCTAACTAGAGTATGTGTCTTCTTAAAACTTTCAAATGTTTGTGTAATTTATCTTTTAAAAAAACTGACATAGTAACACTCGAGTTGAAGAAAACAGACTATATTATGCTAATTTTTTGAAATTTTTCAAAAATAAATTATTAATAGCATATTAATAATTTTTACAAATGTTTCATAGATATAATGAAAGAATATGAATTGTTAGGTACAGAGGTCTTTATTTGACTATGAGATTCAACTCATTAATTGTGTAGCTTATTCTTTTGTATCTTCCCCAAAGTTTTGTTTGCTTGACTTAGCAGTGACTGAGAAAGAATTATATTGGAATCTCCTTCACTGTGGTAAATTTGTTGATTTTTCTCTTTAGTTACTTTATGTATATTGAAGTAATTTCATTTATGCAGGAAATTTAAAATTATTTCAAAAGATGTAGAAAAATCCCTTGAAAAAGTTTAACTCTCATTTATGATAAAATGTCTCGGCAAACCAGTAATAAGAAAGCTTCCTCAAATTTATAAAGGGCATCTATAAAAAACTCATAGCTAATAATAAACTTAATTAGGAAATATAGAATGCTTTCCCCCAAGACAAAGAATAAGCCAAGAATGTCTACTCCAACCCCTTCTATTCGACACCATACGTGCATGACAGAAAATACAAGGAAAATAAATGAAAGATACACAAATTAGAAAGCAAGAAGTAACATGACCATGTAAATTAAAAATCCTAAGAAAGCTACAAAAAACTTCAGACTAACAAGTCAATTTAGCAAACTGCAGGCTACACAGTAAACATATAAAAAGGAATTATATTTCTTAGAGAACAGCAATGAACAATTGGAAAATTAATTTCAAAACCACTATCATTTACAAGAATATCCAAACATGTGAAATACTTAGGAATACATACAACAAAAAATGTGTAAAACATATAGACCCCAAACCACAAAACAATGCTGTATTAGTATCCTAGGGCTACTGTAACACAGTATCAAAAACAGGGTAGCTTAAAAGAAATTTATCGTCTCACATGCTGGAGGGTAGATGTTCAAAATCAAGATGTCAGCAGCACCATACTCTTTCTGATGACTCTAGAAAAGAATCTTTCCTTGTCTCTTCTATCTTCTGGTGTTTGCAGCAATTCTTAGCATTCTTTCACTCATAGATAGCATCACTCCAGACATATGGCCATCTTCTCTCTGAATATCTTCATATTATCTTCCCTCTGTGCATATCTATCTGTGCTCAAATTTCCACTTTTTATAAGAACACCAGTCATATTGGATTAGGGCTCACCCTAGTGATCTCAAAAATGAAAACTTGATTACCTCTGTCGAGACTCTATTTTCAATAAGGTCACATCCCAAGGTACTGGGGGGGGGTTAGGACTTCAATGTATATTTTGAAAATTGATGTATACAATTCAACTCATAGTAACTGCTAACAAACTAAAGAAAATTTAAATAAATGGAGAGATTTTTCTGCAAAGTCGAAAGCCAAATATTATTGAAATAACATGGTCAGGATGAGAGAAAATAAAAGGCATTCTAGAATTTTATATATAGCTCAAATGAACAAAATGACAATAATTATAATGATTACTAATTTGGGGGCAAGGATAAATTTCTGGTAGTAATATGTCAAATGGTAGGGGTGATGGTGTGAGTCAGATTTTAAATTTTTTATATGGTTTAGGGAAAAAGATAAGAGTTGTTAAATAATGTTATTTCCTTAAGTGAGCATGTTATAATTTCAGTAGTAACTATTAAAGAATAGAGATAAAAACTAAAAGAGTGCATGGTATACTAAAAATAGTATAATGACAATATATTTTTAAAAAAGGATTATCTATGAGCATTTGTTTGTGTATGCACAGAATATCATTTAGTTCATTCAGAGTTTGTTGATTTACCTGGATTTTGCCAAATGCTTTTTCAGAATCTCTTGAGATAATGATTTTTTTCCATTTTAATTTAATATGGTGAATAACATTACATTAATTTTCAAATTTTAAACTGCATTTCTGGGATACACAGCAATTGGTCACATTTTATTACTCTTTTTATGTACTGTAGAATACAATTTGCTAAATTGGCTAAAATTTTTATAAGGTCTGTATTTTTCTTTCTTTTACTATCTTTGTCAGGTGTTGGTATCAGGATAATGCTTGTGTCATAAAATGACTTGGGAAATATTCCCAACTTTATAATTTTCTGGAAGAGTGTGTAGTCATTATGTAGTTATTATACTTTCCTTAAATGTTTGTAGACCTCACTGGTGAAGTCATCTGGGTCTTCAATTTTCTTTGTGGGGAAGTTTTAATTACACATTCAATTTCTTAAATAAATATTGGGCTATTCAAGTATATCCTTTAGTGAGCCTCTCGTTTCTGTCTTTCAAGGAAATTTTATATTTCATCTTAAATGTATCAGCATAAAGTTATACATAATTTATCTTTACTTTCCTTTTAATATCTGTAGAATTTGTAGAGATATCAGCTATCCATTTCCTGATATTGGTAATTCCTGTCCTCTCTTTTTTTGTTGATCATTATTCCTAAAAATTCATCAATTTTATTGATCTCAGATTCAATCTTTGGTTTCATTTAATTTCCATGATTGCTTTTGTTTTTATTTCATTGATTTCTGCTCTTTCATTCATTATTCCCTTTCCTCTGTTTAGTTTAGGCATAATTTGCTGTCTTTTTTGTATTTTGTAAGTTGAAAATAGGTTATTTATTTGAGACTTTCTTTCTGGTAATATGTGCGGTCAGTGCTATTAATTTCCTCCTAAGTTCTGTTTAGTGCATCCCATGAATTTTGATATGCTGTGTTTTCATTTCATTCAGTTCAAAATAAATTTTAATTTCCGTTTTGACTTCTTTGACCCATGGTTATTTAAAGTGCGTTATTTAGTTTCTAAATACTTGAAGATTTTCAAGAGATTTTCTGTTATTGATTTCTAATTTAATTCTATTGCAGTCAGATAATATACTTTGTATGGCTTGAATACTTTTAAATTTCTTGAGACTTATTTGGCCAGGATGTGGTCTATCCTAGTAAATGTTCTGAATGTACTTGAAAAGAATGTATATGTTGCTGTTATAATGCTTTATAAATGTTAATTAGGTCAAGTTTATTGACAGTGTTGTTCAAGTATTCTACCACATTACTAATTTTCTGTCTACTTATTCTATGAATATTTAAGAGAAGAGTATTAAAATCTTACTGTAATTGAGGTTCTTTCTATTTCTTCTGTAGTTTTATCACTGTATTTTTTAAATTGAGATATAATTTAGAACAAATTTTAGTGTCCAATTCAATAATTTTTCATAAATTTTAAGAGTTGTGTAAACATCATCACAATCCAATTTTAGAACATATCTATCATCTCCAAAAGAGTCTTCACATCTATTTGCAGTCACTCCTATTCCTATCCCCAACCGGACCATTACTAATCTAATCTTTCACTACAGATTTGTCTTTTCTGTACACGATATATAAATAGAATCACACACATGGCCATTGTATCTTGCACTTTTTCAGCATAATATTTTTGAGGTTCGACCACACTATAACACATATCAATACTTTGTCTCTATTATAGTAACCTACTGTGTTTATTTATCCATTTACCAGCTGATAGATATTTGGATTATATCTATTTTTTGACCTTTATGAATAACGCTGCTGTAGATGTAAGTCCTTTGTCAAATATATGATTTGAAAATATTTTCTCCCAGTCTGTGGCTCATCTTTTTATCTTTTCAACGGTATCCTGAAACACAAACATTTTAAATTTTGATAATGTCTAATTTATCACCTTGTTCTTTTATTGATTGTGCTTTTGGTGTTGTATTAAAGAAACCTCTTTCTAATTCAAGGTAATGAAAATTTTTTGGTATATTGTCTTCTAAGATTTTAGTCTTTGCTTACAGTTAAGCCTATGATCCATTTTAAATTACTTTTGGGGGCAGGGTCTAAATTAATCTTACTGCATGTGGATATTCAATTGTTCCAACACTATTAAATAAAAAAGATGATTGATTCTTTACCCATTGGTTTGCCTTATATCACAGTTAAAATCAAGTGACCATAAATAGAAGGGTTTACTTTTGAATTCTGAATCAGGTTCTATTTGTTTATAGGTCTATCATTATGCCAGTACCACAATATTGTAATTACTGTAGCATTATACTAAGTTTTGAAATCAGACATTTTTAAGTCTTTGAATTTGTTACCTTTTTTGCTGTTCTGGATCCTATGCATTTTCATATAAATTTTAAGATCAGCTAATTAATTTCAGCGAAAAATTCTGCTTAGATTTTGATAGGTAATACTCTGAATCCATAGACCAATTTGGGAGAGAATTCCTATCTTAATAACACTGTCTCCCAATTAATGAATATGAAATATCTCTCAATTTTTTAGATTGTCCTTTAATTTCCTTCAGCAATGTTTTGTGATTTCTATAGTATACAAGTTTGTACTTTTTTTGAAATTTAATCAAAAGTATTTTAAAATTTTTATTCTATTGTGAATGAAAACATTTTCTTAATTTCCTTTTCAAAAAGTTAGTGGCTAGTATATATCCCTAGGAACTTAATGTTTTCCAAGCTCACTAAAAAAATCACTATTGTTAAGTAGGTACTACTACTATCTCTAATTCTTTTGGGTGTTTTTTTTTCCAGACATGGGTAGATTGCTCCATTCAAAAAATGACTAATATTTGGCTAGCACTTGACAAGGACCCTCTGTAGATCTTTGCAGTGCTCCCTCTGTATAATTCTCCCCTTTCACTAGCCTGTTCTGTGAATTCTAGTCACTTTGGTCTCCCTGAACTGTCAGCTCCATCTCCTTAACTCAGGGAGTCCACAAAGGCGACATCTGGATTCTCTTCTCCTATGCTGTTTGCAGGAAACTCTCTTAAAGTGGTAGGTGAAGGCAATTTAAGAGTTCAACTCATTTGTTTCCCTTCTCTTAGTAACTACTATCCTTAGTTGCCTGATACTCAGTGTTATTCAAACAACTGTTTCATTTACTTGTCCATTTTTGTTGTTTGAGTTAGGAGGTTAAGTCCAGTCCCTCTCATTCCGCCTTGGTTGTAAGTAGATATGAAACTTTAGTATGCCATTCCTGAGGCTTTTTGTAATTACTTCCTAATCTTACTCAAGAATATGAATTTTAAAAACACAGAAGCTCATTAGGCTAAATATATTTAAAAATATTTTCCAATTAAAATTATTAAAACCAAGGAAAGTTCCAGTGTTTAGTTAAAAAAATTAACATCAATTTAAAATATCCTGACATATACTCTGTGCATTTGTGAATTTAAAAAATCATAATATATTAGAGTAATTAAACTAAATCTATTAAATTTTCCTTCAAAGATATGACAAAATGGCTAAAATGATGAAAACTACAGCAAACATTTGTTTTAAAACAGTAGTTTTAATTATGTTTTAATTCAATATATTTAGAATTTTTAACCATACTCCTCCATAAGTCAAAAACATTGCAAATTGTATCCGCATAAATTCAAATTTTCTGAAATAGTTCACACAGTAACACAGTATATCCTAAACCATACTCCACTGATAAAATAGTAACATACTAAAGAAAATGATATTAGACACACTAAAATGATGTCACTATATTTTAACAAATGGTTTTTAATACCAAAAAAATAAAAACATAAACATGAAAATACTGGAAAAGTTCTATAGGCAGAAAAGGGTAGCTACTGACATTTTGTTTAGGAATTTAACATATGCACAATAGTCAGACAAAGGACATAACAACAAAACCAATTAAAATGTGCATATGAATACATGCATTAAACATTACGCATGCTAAATTTACCTGAATTATATGAACATAAGGCTTTATTTGGAAAAAAAAATGTTTAAATAATGTCAAAAATACATATAAAAATCTTTACATGTAAGAGAAATACTGAAATCTAATTTCTGCTTTATAGTATAAACCATGGTTTAGCATTATTATTTTAAAGTAAAAAAGGCCCTACTAATTCAGAATAAAATAAGATACATCATATCCAAATTAGTAAAAAATTCAAATTATAAACTGTTAGTAGAAATTTCAATTAAATGAAATAATGATAGTCTAATAGAGAAGTACAAATTAGTAAGAGAAGGTACATAAAATAAAAAATTAATAACGGACCTGCCCAACATACTAATGGTTATCAAGTACATAATATATGGTTATATAACATACCATATAATGTAAGAGATAATTGTTACACAGAAATTTAGCATGCAAGAAGCAACTAATGAATTTAAATCAAAGGAATTTTAGGAAAAAAATATTAACTTTGGAATATCTATTTTTGGAAAAAAGTATATTTTAAAATTAATTTCTTCTTGGAAGAGAAAATTTTAAAAATTTTCTGGAAACAAGTTAATTTTCTTGTTTAATAAAAAATACATATGTAGAAATCATCTCAAGTAAGCAGAATATAAATTAGATTTTTCTATGTATAAATATTTATAGTTTTAAACATACCAAAATATTAATAAATTGTTATCATATTAAAAGATGAGTAAATTATCATCTGACTATACATTGGAAATTTAAAGAAATGCATAAATCATTTTGCAGCAAAAATACCAAAGTAGTTAAAAAGATGCCATCAGTAGTTAAAAATGTAAATATCTATCCTGACACATCTAAGTTGTTTGACAAAAGAAAATAAATCACAGGCAAATAAAATAATAGGTTTATGAGTTATATAGAAGCTTAGTTCTTAATGTTCGATTAAATATTTTAAAGTTCTGAACTTAACAGAGAGGTAGTATGTTTGTCATTATTTTACATAATTGATTTGTCCCATCGGTTAACTACACAGTGGAGAAATTAAATAGAGTATTTCTAGGGAAAAAAAAAAAAACTTTATTCTGGCCACCACATAAAAATTTCTCAAGGACATAAGTATAAAATTTCAAAAGTTAGAAAACATAATAGTTTAATAATTTTATAAGTATTATAATATTTTATCCAAGATATTTTCATAAAGATAAACTGAATCAACTAGATTAAACTAGGATTTAAAAAAAAATCAACATTTGATCAACACTTACTATCTCTAACCATCAGTTTGCAAACTTACCTTAATGGTTTCATTTAAAATAAGTTAAATATAGCCATTATATATTCTATAAATACTCTTTTCTGAGTGTCTTTCCACTGGTTTCATACAGAGCTTGACTAAATAATCATTTGTTTTCTAACCCTTTAACATTTTAGCTTTTTACATTTAAATTTTGTTACATTTACATTTAAATTTTTGTTAAATTAATTTTTGTATACCTTAATATGAGGCAGTGGGGTGCTAGTAAGAGTTTAACAACTATCTCTATGAGGGAAACAAGCTTTAATTTCTAAAATTTGCTCATTTCCATAAGGTAAATACTCCCATATAAACATTTTAAGCTACCAGTGTCACTAAATGTAAAGAAAGAGATGTACACACTTGGCTCTAGTTCCAGCATACTGGTGGATAAAATTATTGACCATACTCATATTAAAATTAAAATCTACTATAATTGGAAATAATGATGCTAGTCAAAGTTGTAAAGATAAACTGAAAGTAAAAATACTAATAATACTTCAAAATATCAAGAAATCTCATTATATCACAAAGTAAAAGAAAACTGAAAGTAGCAATAATGAAGAATTGCATTATCTAAAATATAAAGACAATGAAAATAACCAAAGAAGAGAGAAAGTCACAACAATCCTTCTAAACTAGAAAAAAAAGATGAAAATAATATGAAAGATAAAAGTTTGTACAATCAATAGAGTACACACGTAAATAACTGATACTACAAAACTGATCAGAAGGTATGCAGCAAAAAATTATGGGAAACAAAGTACATATTTTGTTCCAAGCTGTGATGTCAAAAATTGCTGAAAGGAATTTTGAGGGAAGGTAGAGAATTATTTACATATCGTGACATTTACCAATTAGAGACCATTATGGTCATTGCCTAATAAGAATTTGTAATCTAAATGCAAGAAGACAAGACAAATAGAGGAAAAAGCCATCCTCCACCCCACCCACCACCACACCTAGTTCTTCCATTGCAGTTTTTTGCTTTCTTTAATATTGACTATGTAAACATAGTCAAACTTTTTCTAATTCCAAAATATTGAGGTTTCATTTATAAGCAAGGTAAGCATTTATTTATATGGCATAATGAAGAGAAACCCATCCTCTCAAAGCATATTTTTTCTCAGGATGTACATCAAGGAGAGGTAATAAATCATGTTAAGATGTTACTGTGCTGTTTCTTTCAGACTTCTACCCTCAGATCCTATTTAAAAATGATAAATCTCCTAATCCTCATCATACAATTTAAATATTATGTCTTTACCCTCCCAAACTTACTATTTACTTTTCTCATTTCCATTTATTGTAATCCTATTTATTCTTTCCAGCGCCTGTATTATTCTCTCATACTTCTAAATTACCACAGCACTCCACATAAGCTTACAATTTCAATGTTTACAACTCTCCTTCCTATATATGATTTTAAAAAACTGTACAGAGCCAAAGACTAAGTATGGCACAGACACTGGAAAATATATATTAACCTAATATTTTCCCTCCCGCATTTTAAAGAGGTAGAAAGTTAAAAGACTTTTGTGTTTCTTCGAATCATGGAAATTTGCTTTTTAGGGCTGAAAGCAAAGTGAGATGCAGACACTATTTTCCATACTCTAGTATTGTTAATGAGTGAGATGCTAGAGGAGAGAAAAGAAAGAAGGGTGCAGAAGGGTTAGAAAGAGAAGATGACCTATGCTAACAGTCAAGATTCCTCAGAATCAGTAAGGAGACAATGGTTAGACAACGGCCTTGTCTAACAATAGGAACCCAGCTTCTAGGATCTCTCTATAGTTCGGTAAAAACTGTTATACGTAGAGTTGGCTTCAAGTAACCATTGCTCACTGGGACACGTCAGTAAAGCTCTATAAGGATTAAAAATTAGTGAGTTTTCTCTGAATGTTCTCCTTTTTGAGAGTTTCCAAGAACCTCTGTTGAGAGGTATGAGTAGGTAACAAGAAAGAATAATGACTGATATTTCAGAAACAAAGGTATCTAAGAGTCACATTAAATATGACTTTTTTGTTGGGGGAGAGTATTACTTCACATACAAGTTTTGAATAAGCATTTTACTTGCTACTTAGCTACAATGTATCTTTGGATCAATCACAATATCGAAGCCATAAACATAACAGGTAACTAAATATTTGTTGATGTAATAAAAATAAAGTGGATTTCAAAAGAAAACAAGGGGAAAAAAGACATATCAAAATTATATAATACTATGTAAAATATTTTTAAAAATTTATAAGAAATTACATAAAATGTAAATGTAAATGAACTACTCTAATAAAATATAAATCTTGTCCGAATGGATCCAAGAACAGCAACTTTACAAAGTTTGTTTTCGAAAGACAAACCTTAAATATAAGGACACATAGAAGTAGAAAGTAGAAGGATTGAGAAAACTATACCATACAAAAAATATTAACCAATAAAAGTAGCTGCAGCAGTAGTGACAAAAAAGTAGGTCTTAAGGAAAAAAGGTTCCTAGATATAAAGAGAGATATTATGTAATGATAAAATTATCAGTTTATTAGGAAAAATGTAGCAATTCTAGACTTGCATGCATCTAATAACATAACTTCAAAATATATAAAGCAGGGACAAAATTTTAAAAAGTTAAATCAACACTCAGACATGGAGATTTTAACATATTTCTCTCAGTAACTGACAAAAAAATTGGACCAAAAAATCAGTAAAAACAGATTTGAACAACAAAATTAATAGGCCTGACAAATATGACATATTTAGAGCATGTACTGGAAAAAATAAACATTTTTTCAAGAACATTTACTAAAATTCATTATATACACCACCATAAAATGACTCATTTTAAAGATTCCAAATTATGCAGGGTATATACCTGACAAAAGGGGAACTGTGCTAATCAATATTAAAAAAAAATGAGAAAATTCCTAGAGTTGGTAAATTTAACAATATACTACTAAATAATCCACAGGTAAATGAAAACACCACATTAAATATTAACTAAGTATCCTTCTGAATAAATGAGAAACAAATTAATCCTAAACAAAGTAAAAGAGACAAATAATAATAAAGAAATTAATGGAATAGAAAACAAACACGCAAGCTAGAACACAAACAAAATATAAAGTTTACTGTTTGAAAAGACTAGTAAAATTGATACATCATTAGCAAGTCTGGCCAAGAACAAACACATGAGAAGGAACAAATTACCAGTATTGGGGAAAACGACATCATTATACATCTAATAGACATTAAATAGATAATAAGATAGTATTATGAATAATTTTATGAAAATATTTTTTAAAGACTAAGAGAAATGTTCAAATTTCATAAACAATCCAACTTAACAAATGTGACACAAGAAGGTATAAAATTCTGGAGTTCTAAATCTAGTAGAGAAGTGGAAATTTTAATTTAAAACCTACATGCAAAAATAAATGCCAAACCTGATGACTTAAGTGGTGAACACTTTTAAACCTTTAAAGGAATAACAACAATAATGTACATAGTCTTTCAAACAATAGAAAATTAGGGTATAATTCCAAACACTATTTATGAGGTCAGTATAATACTGAAACCAAAACTTGACAAAAATATTACAAGAAAAAAACAATAAAAGATATCAAATAGAAAATCATGGACATTTTAAAATTATTTTTATGAACTGAAGCCAACAGAACACTGAAACAAAAGCCAGTAAGGACGTTACCGAAAGGAGAAAATAAAAGACAATCTCATTCATGTAGATGCAAAATTCTATACATATAATTAGCAAACTGAATCCAAAGATAGATAAAATAATGCATCATGAGATAGCTGAGTTTATTTTGAGAATGCAAGATTACTTTAACATTTATAGACTAAAATAGGCTACATTTTTGACTAAAATAGGCTACATTTTTCACTAAAATAGACAAAGAAATATTATATGGTTATATCCATATATACAGAAAAAGCTGATACAATTCAACATCCATCCATTCATGATTAAAAACTTTCATCAAACTAGGAATAAAATACACCTTCCTGAATCTCTTAGGGTAGCACATATCAAATATAATGGGGAAAAAGTTAAAGTTTTTCCCAAGGAATGAAGAACAAAACAGATGCTAACTGCTCCTCAACAATATCACTTCCACTCAGCATCTTATTATAGGACCTAGCCAAAGCATTAAATAAGAAAAAGCAAAGCAAAGTATAGCAGTTTAAAAGAAAAAGGAAAAACTGTCATTATTCACAGATGACATAATATTGTAAATCAAAATTTAAAATAGTGTGTGAAAAAAGTTATTAGGATTCATTTAACACAAATAAATAATAATTTTTATTTCTGTATACCAGAATAAATTTAAATCAAATTCCTAGTTATAGGTCTAATTTTTAAAAAGTATACATTGAAACCTATTAAAATATCATTTAGAGATACACCAGATTTATGGATTGAAATTTCCCCTACTCCAGGAAGAGACTTTAGCTCTCCCCAAATTGATAAATGTAATTTGAATCAAGATCCTAGAGGGTATTTGTGGAAAATCATCATTTGATACTCTATTTGTTTGTAAGTGCAAAAAATTAAGATATTATTCTTGAACAATCTTGATGATGAAGAACAAAGCTGGGTTAGTTACATTACCGGATATCACAATTTATTATAGAGCTAAAGTAATTAAGACAATTTGAGATTGACTAAGAGAAAACTTGTCTAATTAAAAGGAATAGAGTTAGAAAACTTAACCACATATACATAATGTTTTTAATAAATGTGATGGATCAATGGGTATC